>NC_135983.1:4470821-4731482 GCF_053455715.1 Rhinoraja longicauda | reverse complement strand
TCATTGCCAGTGGCAGAAAAGTTGCACTAATGTAGCACAGGCACAAAATACTGGAGTAACTCAGCGGTTCAGGCTGTATCTCTGGAGAAAGGGAATCGGCGACGTTTCAGGCCGAGACCATTCTCCTGGTGATGGAACCTGGTAAAGAAGCATTTGGTTCTTGATGCTGCCTGACCCGCTGAGTTGCTCCAGCATTTTGTGTTATCTTCGATGTAAACCAGCATCTGCAGTTCCTTCTTACACGTACACTAATGTAGCATTTTTAGGTTAGTTTCAGTTTAGAGATACACCGTGGTAACAGGCCCTTTGGCTCACCGAGTCCCTGCCGACCAGCAATCACCAGTACAATAGTTCTATCCCACTCAATTATCCTCGGGACAAGTCACAGAGGTGAATTAACCTACAAACCCAAACCCGCACGTCATTCGGATGTGGAGGAAGCTGGAGCACCTGGAGAAAACCCAGATGAGTCACAAGGAGAACGTTCAAACTCCAGGTAGACAGCACTCATGGTCAAGATTGAACCCGAGTTTCAGTGCTGTAAGAAAGCAACTCTACCACTCGGCCATTGTGAGCTGCACCACTAATTTGGAGATCCAACATGGAAACAGGCCATCGGCCCACCGAATCAGTGGTGAAAATCGATCAACCTGGACAGTAGTTCTATCCGACACACTCTATCCTACACTACAATAGTTCTATGCTACGCAACAATCTACAGAAGCCAATTAACCTTCAAAACTGCACGTCTTTGGAATGTGGGACGGAAACCGGAGCACCCGGAGAAAACCCAGGTAATCACAGGGAGAACGTAAAAACTCCGTACAGACAACACCCTTGTCAGAATCGAGCCGGGGTCTCTGGGTGCTGTAAGGAAGCAACTCTACCGCTGCGCCACCGTGCACAGCGTGAATTACGCCACTAGTTTAGAGATACAGCATAGAAACAGGCCCTTCAGCCCATACAGTCCACACTGACTATCAATCTCCCTTTGACACTAGTTCTATGTTATCCCATTTTTCAATCTGTTCCTTACACACTGGGGGTAATTAAAGAGGCCAAAACCTGCGTGTCTTTGGGATGTGGGAAGAAACCAGAATACCCAGAGGAAACCCACGTGGTCACAGGGAAAATGTGCAAACTCCACACAGACAGCACCCAAGTTCAGGATCAAACCCAGGTCTCGAATGTCACTGGTAGAAGGAGATTTTATGCAGTGTAAAGGAGCATGGAACAGCTTAGAAACGATTGGAAAATAAAATTTGTCCCTCTGTTTCCCAGGCAAAGGATGTGAGGAAGTTCTTTATGGAATTGATGCTAATTCCCTGGGATTGGCTGTCAAAAGCCAAGTATGTTGTTATGGGATAGAGTCATCAAATGCCGTATGCAAAAGGATGTGGAGGCTTTGGAGAGGGTGTATTGGAAGTTAATCAGAATGATGCCTGAATTAGCTGTTGGGAGAGGTTGGACAGACTTGGATTATTTTCTCTGGAACTGCTGGAAATTGAGGGGAGACCTGATAGAAGTATGTAAAATTATGAGAGGCATAGATAGGGTTGACAGCCAGAACCTTTCCCCCAATGTAGAAGCAAGGAACTGTAGATGCTGGTTAATCCTCATCAGGACACAAAGCGCTGGAATAACTCCAGGCCAGGCAGCATCTCTGGAGAACATGGACAGGCAAGGTCTGTGGAAGGGTCTCAACCCAAAACATCACCTATCCATATTCTCCAGAGAGAACAGTAGCACGGTGGCACAGCGGTAGAGCTGCTGCCTTACGGTGCTAGAAACGTAGGCTCGATCCTGACTACGGGTGCTGTCCGTACAGAGTTTGTACATTCTCCCTGTGACTGCGTGGTTTTACTCTGGGTGCTCCGGTTTCCTCCCACACTCCAAACACGTGCGGAGTTGCAGGTTAATTGGCCTCGGTCAGTTGCCCTGAGTGTGCAGAGAGTGGATGAGAAAGTGGGATAACATAGACCTAGTGTGAACGGGTGATCAATGGTCGGCATAGACTCGCTGGGCTGAAGGGCCTGTTTCCACGCTGTATCTCTAAACTAAACTAAGATCAATGGATATTTATTTATCAATGGATTTTTATTGTCACTTATGCCCAATTAAACATTGTACTGTGAAATTCATTTTGCATGTGCCCGTGCAGGAGACTCCTCCCTGTGTCTCAGAGGGAGATGAAGGGCGATGAGGAAAGGCGGCTCAGGTTGTGTGGGTCCGGCTCCCTAGAAGCATTTTGGTGCCTCTACACCCTGCTACTTGAGGGCAGAATGGTGAGCGAGGAAGCTGGCTCAGGAGACTTCCCCGCACAGACCCTGGTGCTGGTTCTTTTCCTTTCGTGTGCATCAGTGGCATCAGTGTGCATTTGTGTGCGTTGGGCGGCACGGAGGCGCAGCGGTAGAGTTGCTGCCTTGCAGCGAATGCAGCGCCGGAGACCCGGGTTCGATCCTGACTACGGGCGCCGTCTGTACGGAGTTTGTACGTTCTCCCCGTGACCTGCGTGGGTTTTCTCCGAGATCTTCGGTTTCCTCCCACACTCCAAAGACGTGCGGGTTCGAGGGTAAATTGGCTTGGTGTAAGTGTGAATTGCCCCTAGTGTGTGTGGGACAGTGCTAGTGTGCGGGGATCGCTGGTCGGTGCGGACTCGGTGGGCAGAAGGGCCTGTTTCCGCGCTGCATCTCTAAACTAAACTAAACTAAGAACTGAAGCAGTGCGAAGGCGTTGTGATTTTGGTTGACCACTGCAGAGATCACGCTCTGTGTCAGATGTGTGGCTGGTTAGCAAGTGTCAAGGATTTCATCACGGACCCAGCCAAGGTAGGGAGGAAAGTCGCTTCACCTCCCCAGAGCCCCCTGATAAATCAAACCCTCTGAGTGAAACCAAACTGTTGCAGACAACGTGTGGACTTTGCCTACAGCTTTAATGTTCTTCAACAAAACTTGATCGATGTGCAGACAGCTAGCTGACAACGAATCAAAGATGTGTTCTGGCGTGGTGGGGTTTGGAAGCATTGCCGACATCCTGCACTGTTTTTATCCTGTGGCTGAATCACAGGGTGGGATCGGTGGCGGGGAGAGAGGAGGGATTTTTTTCTGTCTCTTTTCCGTCATTGCCTGGGAAGCAAAATTGAAAACATCTTCAATTGCTTTGCAGCTGGACTGAGTTGGAGTTCAGTTTATTGCCCCGTGTACCGAGGTACAGTGAAAAGGTGCAATGGACTCCCTTTAGACTGCAGATAGACACAAAATGCTGGAGTAACTCAGCGGGTCAGGCAGCATCTCTGGAGAGAAGGAATCGGTGACGTTACAGATCGAGACCCTTCTTCAGACAGACTCAGTGCTCCTTTAGACTGCTGTAGATTCCCACCCACCCACCTACCATCCACCCAAATCCTACACTCCCTGTGTGATGCTGTCACCTCTCACTCGTCTGCCTGTGTAGGAAGGAACTGGAGATGCTGGTTTAAACCCGACGATAGGCACAAAAAGCTGGAGTAACTCAGCGGGACAGGCAGCATCTCTGGAGAGAAGGAATGGGTTACATTTCGAGTCTCGACCCGTCTGAAGAAGGGTCTCGACCCGAAATGTGACCCATTCCTTCTCTCTAGAGATGCTGCCTGTCCCGCTGAGTTACTCCAGCCTTTAGTCTCTAACTTCACTAGTCTGCATGTTTCATTTATAAAACATTTACTTGTTCACAATCAAAATGAACTAAAATGCATTTTCCCAAGTCAAGAAGATGATTTTTATCCCAGTATAAATTTTGCACTCTTGTTATTGATTGATTGATTGTTTGATTGAATGATTGATTGATTTAAAGATACAGAATAGAAACGGCCCACTAGGTCTATATTGGTGTGTGTGTGTGTGTGTGTGTGTGTGTTTTTCATTTCGTTTTTAGAGATACAGAATGGAAAGAGGCCCTTCGTCCTGCCAAGTCCATGCCGACCATCACACTAGTTCTGTGTTGTCCCACTTTCTCATCCACTCCCTACACCAGGGGCTGTTTACAGAGGCCAATTAACCTGCACACCTTCACGTCTTTGGGATGTGAGAGGAAACCGGAGCACCCGGAGGAAACCCACAAGGTCACAGGGAGAACGTGCAAACTCCACACGGACAGCACCCAAAGTCAGAATCGAACCCGGGTCACTGGCGCCGTGAGGCAGCGGCGCTACTTGTTATTGTGAGAATGTTCCTTCTTAAGAAACATAGGCGTTGAATTTGGGTTCACATGGAGCTTGAAGGAAGTGGCTGCTTGCAGGGGTCTCGTGATCTCTGGTCTGAGTGTCCCTCACCTGCTGTGGGCTTAATCATGAAGGTGTTGCAAGTGGGGCATCTGGTAAAGGAAAAGTCAGATCACCTAGAAACAAAAGTGCTGATGATCATAGAGTCATAGAGTCATAGAGTCATAGAGTCATATGCACGGAAACAGGCCTCGTGGCCCAACGTTTCCATGCTGACCAAGATGCCCCATCTCAGCTAGTCCCATTTGCCCGCGTTTGGTCCCTATCCCTCTAAACCTGTCTTATCCATGTCCAAGAGTCTTTTAAACCAGTTTAAGTGACTTTTAAATGTTGTTATAGCACCTGCCTCAACTACCTCCTCTGGCAGCTAATTCCATTCACCCATCACTAGGTTCTTGATTGGTACGGGTGTCAGGGGTTATGAGGAGAAGGCAGGAGAATGGGGTTGAGAGGGAATGATAGATCAGCCACGATTGAATGGCGGAGTAGACTTGATGGGCGGAATGGCCTAATTCTGCTCCTATCCCTTATGAACTCTGCATTCAACCTATCTATCCCCCTCGTGATTTGATACGCCTCTGTAAGATCGCACATCAGTGTCCTGCAATAGAAAGTTGTAGTGTGGACTTCAAAGAGGAATATCTTACTGGACCAAACATTGCATGTTTTGAGATGGTAATAAGAAGAGTAGATAATGGTCAAGTAAGGATATCATTTATCTAGGTTTTCATAAGGCTTTGATAAGATAGTAGACTGATAAGGTCAGAGTCAATGTACAAGGACATCAGAAGCAGAGAGGAGCAAGAGTGGGCCAAGCAGCCCATGAAGCTTAAGATAGACACAAAAAGCTGAGTTACTCCAGCATTTTGTGTCTACCTTAGGTTTAAACCAGCATCTGCCGTTCCTTCCTACACAGCCAATTGAGCTTGCTCTGTCATCTGCAGTTGATCTTGTTGCAGCCTTGACTCCACAGTAAGCTTTCAGCCACTTACCTATCAAGTATTTGTTTGCCAAATGCTGGAGTAACAGCATATGCTGCCTGACCTGCTGAGTTACTCCAGCACTTTGTGAAATAAATACCTTCGATTTGTACCAGCATCTGCAGTTATTTTCTTACACTAAGTATTTGTTTGCTATCAGCTTAAAAATTGCTTATCAAATGCTAGATTTGTGCCCTTGCTTCTCGCCCTCCAGCCTCTGTCCCTGTCGCCACTCAATGCTCCTCCCATCTGGTTACACCAGCCTACATTTCTTTTTATCTGCTTCCACCGACCACCCTCCTGCCTCCTGCACCCACCTCCACTCCCCCCCCCCCCCCCCTCCACACCTGGTTCAGGTTCAGATTCCTCATGGTCTGTGGGTTGCCTTTGCTTTGCATAGCCCTATTCTCCACATCGACCGCACTGTCCGCCATGACCTTCCCCTTGGTGAATGCAGATGCTTAGAACTCGTTTAGTAACTCAAGAGTATAAGAAAATAACTGCAGATGCTGGTACAAATCGAAGGTAATTATTCACAAAATGCTGGAGTAACTCAGCAGGTCAGACAGCATCTCGGGAGAGAAGGAATGGGTGGCGTTTCGGGTCGAGACCCTTCTTCAGACTGATGTCAGGGGGGCGGGACAAAGGAAGGATATAGGTGGAGACGGGAAGATAGGGGGAGATCTGGGAGGGAGGAGGGGAAGAGAGGGACAGAGGAACTATCTAAAGTTGGAGAAGTCGATGTTCATAGCACTGGGCTGCAAACTGCCCAGGCGAAATATGAGATGCTGTTCCTCCAATTTCCAGTGGGCCTCACTATGGCACTGGAGGAGGCCCATGACAGAAAGGTCAGACTGCGAATGGGAGGGGGAGTTGAAGTGCTGAGCCACCAGGAGATCAGTTTGGTCAATGCGGACCGAGCGCAAGTGTTCAGCGAAGCGATGAGAGTACCTCAAGAGTGTTTTATTGTCGCATGTCCCAGATAGAACAGTGAAAAACTTACGTGCAGCAGCACCACAGAATATGTAAACATAGTACACTGTGTACACAATATAATAACGAGAGAGAAAAAAAGTTCAGTGTGTGCGAATGGGGGGAGGGGGAGCAAGAGCGGAGTTGCGGGATATTGAGGAGGCCGTAGTGAGAGCCTTATCTATAATGGAAGAGGGGAACCCCCCTTTCCTAAAGAATGAGGACATCTCTGTGTATACACATACTCACAAATACACAAAAATAAGATTTTATATATATATATATACCGATCAGCCAAAACATTATGACCACTGACAGGTGAAGTGAATAACATTGATTATCTTGTTACAATGGCACTTGTCAAGGGGTGGGATATATTAGGCAGCAAGTGAAGATGATGTGTTGGATGCAGGAGAAATGGGCAGGAGTAAAGACCTGAGCGACTTTGACATGGGCCAAATTGTTCTGGCCAGACGACTGGGTCAGAGCATCTCTAAAACGGCTAGGCTTGTGGGGTGCTCCCTGTCAGCAGTGGTGAGTACCGACCGACAGTGGTCCGAGGAGGGACAAACCACAAACCGGCGACACTGGCCCTATCCCCGAACTCTACCTCTGCTAATTGACGACTGCATTGGTGCTACCTCTTGTACCCATGCAGAACTCACTGACTTCATTAACTTCACCACTAATTTCCATCCCGCTCTTAAATATACTTGGACCATCTCCGACATCTGGATCTCACCATCTCCATCACTGGAGACAGACTATTGACCGACATCTACTACAAACCTACTGACTCCCACAGCTATCTGGAGCACACTTCTTCCCACCCTGTTTCCTGTAAAGACCCTTTCCCCTACTCCCAATTCCTCCGTCTACGTCGCATTTGCGCCCAGGATGAGGTGTTTCACACTAGGGCATCAGAGATGTCCTCATTCTTTAGGAAATGGGGCTTCCCCTCTTCCATTATAGATGAGGCTCTCACTAGGGCCTCTATATCCTGCAGCTCCGCTCTTGCTCCCCCTCCCCCCATTCGTAACAAGGACAGAGTCCCCCTTGTCCTCACCTTCCACCTCCAACATTTCCGCCACCTCCAATGGGATCCCACTACTGGCCACATCTTCCCATCTCCACCTCTTTCTGCTTTCCACAGAGACCGTTCCCTCCGCAACTCCCTGGTCCACTCGTCCCTTCCCAGGTACTTTCCCCTGCAACCGCTGGAGATGCAACACCTGCCCCTTTACCTTGACACAATCCAAGGACCCGAACAGTCTTTCCAGGTGAGGCAGAGATTCACCTGTACCTCCTCCAACCTCATCTACTGTACCTGCTGTTCCAGGTGTCAACTTCTCTACATCGGCGAGACCAAGCGCAGGCTCGGCGATCTTTTCGCTGAACACCTCTGCTCAGTCCACCTTAACCTACCTGATCTCCCGGTGGCTCAGCACTTCAACTCCCCCTCCCATTCCCAATCTGACCTTTCTGTCCTGGGCCTCCTCCATTGTCAGAGTGAGGCCCACTGCAAATTGGAGGAACAGCACCTCATATTTCGCTTGGGTAGTTTGTACCCCAGCGGTATGAACATTGACTTCTCTAACTTCAGGTAGTCCCTGCTTTCCCTTTCTGTTCCCTTCCCAGTTCTCCCACTAGTCTTTCTGTCTCCGACTACATTCTATCTTTGTCCCACCCCCTCCCCTGACATCAGTCTGAAGAAGGATCTCGACCTGAAACGTCACCCATTCCTTCTCTACCGAGATGCTGCCTGACCCGCTGAGTTACTCCAGCACTTTGTGTTGTCCCTCGTCTTACCTTGCTGTGGTTCCAACATCTCCTCTGCTTTAGTAGAACCACCCATCCCTCTGATACTGCTGGGTTTGTGTTCCACTCTTGAGGCTTGAGATTTCTATGGGGATGTCTTTCTGGAGCTTATGTAAATCAATATCAATCTATCAATACGCAAGGAACTGCAGGTGCTGGAATTAGTTTCATTTTGTTTAGTGATACGACATGGAAACAGGCCCTTCGGCCCACTGAGCCCACGCCGACCAGCGATCACCCATTCACATTAGTTCTATGTTATCCCAGTTTCGCATTCAACACACTAGGAACAATTTACAGAGGTCAATTAACCTCACAAACCCGCACGTCTTTGACTCCACACTGCGGAAAACATCTTGGTTAAAAAACTCTTCAGGACATTTTAAAAATGACCGTACAACCCAGCGGTAGCAATATTAATTTCTTTAACTCCAAGTGACCCTTGCATCCCCTTTCTCTCCATCCCTCACCCACACCAGTCATCTTACCAGTTTCACTGTCATTCTGTTGAGTTTCGTTGTCTGTATAACTCGTTACCACCTAGCCCATAACAAACAATGGACCATTGTGGGCCCCACCTTTCCTTGATCATCATTTGTTCTATTTACCCTTTATACCTTCATTTGTCCTATTTACCTTGTATATATCTTGTTTTCCTCTTTCCCCCTGACTCTCAGTCTGAAGAAGGGTCTCGAGCCGAAACGTCACCCATTCCTTCTCTCCTGAGATGCTGCCTGACCCGCTGAGTTACTCCAGCATTTTGTGACTCTCTTCCATAGAAATCCCTTGCCTTTCCCCTCTGCAAACATTTCTTTCACCATTTTCCAACCACTTTCTGCGCTTTCTCTTGGCCCCTTTCTGTTTATGTATTATTGTCCGTTCTGCCGGCCATTTCATTTCCTTTGTGTTTTCTTTTCTATGATCTGTAACCCCTGTGCTCCAGACCTCACTGATGTTGTTTCAAGCTTTGGCTGCTGGCTTTGAACCTTCGTGAGAAACAGGAGTACTGATGTTGCCCCTTAAAGGTGTGAACCTTTGCTCTGTTTTCATTCCCTTTGCTTCCAATTTAAAACAAAACGCCATGTGAAAACAGTGGATAAAGCGCTGCAGTGCCATGGGACCTCTGAGCAATTACATGCCACCTCCACTCTCTGTCTCTGCCACTAGGGGAACGACAGTGATCCAAACTTTCAGCAGCCGCCACGTCCCCCTCGCGTCATTCAGTTTAGTTTATTGTCCTGTGTACCGAGGTACGGTGAAAAGCCTGTGTTGCGTGCCATCCACTCAACAGAGAGGCAATACATCGTTGCAATCGAGCCATCTACAGTGTACAGACACATGAAAAGGGAGTAACATTCAGTGCGAGGTAAAGCCAGCAAAGCCCGATCAAGGATAGCCCGAGGTTCACCGACGAGGTGGTCCCAGTGGTGAAACGTAGATGCAGCAAAGGCTAACAATGGGATTGTAGACACATGGAACAGCAGATGCTGGTTTGCAAAAAAAAGGCACAAAGTGCTGGAGGAAGGGTGGCATGGTGGCTCTATGGTAGAGTTGCTGCCTCACAGCGCCAGAGACCTGGTTCGAGCCTGACTACCGATGCTGTCTGTACTGAGTTTGCACGTTCTCCCTGTGACCGTGTGGGTTTTCCGGTTTCCTCCCACATCCCAACAACATGCAGGTTTGTGGGTTAATTGACCTGAAAATTGCATATTTCCTTAGTGTGTGTAGGATAATGTTAGTGTGCGGGGTGACTGCTGGTTGGTGCAGACTCGGTAGGGGGAAGGGCCTATTTCCACGCTGTATCTCTAAACTTAACTAACTAGACTCAACTCAACTCAACTCAAAGACAGACACAAAATGCTGGAGTAACTCAGCGGGTCAGGCAGCATCTAAGGAGAGAAGGAATAGGTGACGTTTCGGGTCGAGACCCTTCAGACTTCAGCTCAACTCAACTTAACTCAACGGGTCGGGCAGCATCCCTGAAGGATATGGATAGTCGACATTTCGAGTTAGGATCATTCCTCTGACATTGTAGTAGGGGGGGAAGAAAGCTGGAAAAGAGGTGGGGCGGGCCCAACGAGTCTGCACCGACCAGCGATCCCCGCACATTAACACTATCCTACACACACTAGGGACAATTTACACATACACCAAGCCAATTAACCTAAAAACCTGTACGACTCTGGGGTGTGGGAGGAAACCGAAGATCTCGGAAATAACCCACGCGGGTCACAGGGAGAACGTACAAGCTCCGTGCAGACAGCACCCGTGGTCGGGATCGAGCCTGGCTCTCCGGCGCTGCAAGTGCTGTAAGGCAGCAACTCTACCGCTGCGCCACCGCGCCGCCCCAAAACGTGGAGAATTCTCTGTTCATACCATTAGTACGCTGCACAAGTAAAATATGAGGAGCTGTTCCTCCAGTTTGTGTGTGGCCTCACTGTGGCAATGGAGGAGGTTGTTGTGCAAATGGAAAGGAGAGTTAAAATGGTTGGCAACCGGGAGACCCCGCAGGCCCTGGCAGTCTGACGAAAAAACACAAAGTCCCTCAGAGTTAATTCTCAGTGCAAAGGGAAAAAATTATATTTGGGTGTATATATAATTTATATAGAAACATAGAAAATAGGTGCTGGAGGAGGCCATTTGGCCCTTCGAGCCAGCACCGCCATTCACTGTGATCATGGCTGATCATCTACAATCATATTTATAATATAAAGTGATAGCTTTGTTGAATCCATTTGATTCCAATTTGGGTCAGGTGGGAATTGAAGAAACAGGACAAACTTGATGGAATTGAAATAAGAGAATGAGAACGGGCCTGTAATGATCAGATCAGTGTCACAGCGCATTCCACAGACACTCAAAGACAGCCTTAAGAGTCACTGAGGCTTTCTGGCTTTACCTGCTTCTGCTCTGCATAATGCGGCTCATGTTATCATCTGGCAGATGAACCATTAATCAAAATCTCTCACTGCTGCAATAACTACTGTTAAATGCGAGACCTTTGAAACCATTGTTTTGAAGGTCTCCTCCACAATACATGGCTGTCAGTTTTATTTTGGCGTAACTGATAGCTGGGGCTTCAACGCGGGTTGGGTTTTTTTGTGCCAACTTTCAGCGCGCCGGTTTTTGAAACGGCGTGATAATGAAGACAGTGTGTCAGCGGTGAAACGGACAATGGCTCAGGAACATTCCGCAGGCATGAGCAGGGCTTGAGAAACCGAGACACCCTTACATCATTATGCCTTGAGGTTAACCCTTCTCTGCAGACCCACAAGAAGCCTCTGTGTAATTGGAGACATCTGTTTTGATTCTCATTCTCCGTGTTATAATTGGCCTTTGGTACACGGCTCAGGAATGTACACCGATCCTTTTGAGCTCGGTAATGCCAGAATGTGATGCGCCCCTTCTCCAGAGGGCCCTCCCCACTTGACCAAGGACTTTGCAGCTTTCTCAGACCCTTTGCTCAATCCTGTGGCTAAGAGGGCATCTGTCAGCAGATAAGTGGGGTGATAATATCCTTTCTCTCCATGGCGACAGTAGCAAAGTGGTTAGGTTACTGGACTAGCAAGATACCTGTGCACTCGACCCAGAGTTAAGCACTCTGATAGGTTTCAGGTGAGTGGGGAAAGGTTTAATAGGAATCTGAGGGGCAACGTTTTTACTAAAGGCTTGTGGGTACATGGAACGGGCTGCCAGAGGAGGTAGTTGAGGTGGGTACTATCAGAACATTAAAGAAACATTTAGACAGGTACATGGATAGGCTGAGAAGGATATGGACCAAGTGGAAGCAGGTGGGACAAGTGTAGATGGGGCATGTTGGTCAGCATGGGCAAGCTGGGCCAAAGAGTCTGTTTCCACGCTGTATGACTCTATAACTCCATAATATTAATAATGCCGATCACATTTTTCTTAAGAAAAATCATTTTACTTTGCAGCAATAGTGTCGGAAATCTGCCATGCTTGCACTGATTAGTTGACGTGACACCTGATATATGGTGAGGTCAAATTCTAATTGTCTTCTGAAGAGGCCTTTTTAGGTTCAAGCAAGAGGGTGATCAATAGGTGTCAGATTTGGTGACAATGCCCACAAACTGTGGGTAAATAAATATTATGGTGTCACGTTTGAAAAGATTTATTTCACTGCTCCTTGAAAACATAAAACCGCAGAACATAGAACAGTACAGCACAGGAACAGGCCCTTCGGTACACAATGTCTGTGCCAAACATGATGCCAGGACCAACTCTTATCTGCCTGCACACAAACTACATCCCTCCATTCCCTGCATATCCATGTGCTTATCCAAATGCCTCTGAAATGTCACTATCGTATCTGCTCCACCAACATTCCAGGCACTCACCACTCTCTGTGTTAAAAAAAAAATGCCTGCACAGTTCCATTAACCAAGTCAAGTCGAGTCAAGTCAAGTTTATTTGTCACATGCACATACACGATGTGCAGTGAAATGAAAGTGGCAATGCCTGCGGATTGTGCACAAAAAAGAATTACAGTTACAGCATATAAATAAAGTTAATAAAGTTAATACAGAGAAGACAAAATTTAGTCCCTGGAGTTATAAAAGTTAACAGTTCTGATAGCCTGTGGGAAGAAACTCCGTCTCATCCTCTCCGTTTTCACAGTGTGACAGCTGAGGCGTTTGCCTGACTGTAGCAGCTGGAACAGTCCGTTGCTGGGGTGGCAAGGGTCCCTCATAGTCTTGCTTGCTCTCGATCTGCACCTCCTGATGTATAGGTCCTGCAGGGGGACGAGTGTAGTTCCCATGGTGCGTTCTGCCGAACGCACTACTCTCTGCAGGGCCATCCTGTCCTGGGCAGAGCTGTTCCCAAACCAGACTGTGATGTTGCCGGACAGGATGCTCTCTACAGCCCCAGAGTAGAAGCAATGAAGGATCCTCAGAGACACTGAATTTCCTCAGCTCTGCCTCTCTCACCATAAAGCTATTGTTGGAGCCATTTGTGTTTGTGCTGGCTGTTTTAGCATATTATATTATTTTGTCTAGATATCTTGCTGTATTATTGTGGACTCTTGGGGGCTGCCGTGAGATGAACACGTATATGGGCATAATGTACTGGGAGGAGCCAGAACTAGGTGCTGTATCTGGAGATGCAGAGACGGGAGGGGTCAGACACTGGGAGTTTGGTGTGCTACAGTATCTTACCAAAGATACTAGAGGAACAAGGTAGACCACTCGACCCTAAAAACCGTAGTATGTCACGGCGCCATTTTAGTAGGCAGAAACTTGCAGAAACATTTAAAAAATAAAAATACCAAAAATCTGTATTGATAGATGAGATATATTCTGCATTTTAATGGCATCATCACACATACTGTTCCCCCAAAACACTGATTACACTGCGAGAGGCATAACGGATAGCAGGTTTTGCCTACTAAAATGGTGGACGTTACACTCCTTTGCGTACTACACTTCAGTATAGGCGATTTCAACGGAGTGGTCCATCTTGCTCCTCTAGTATCTTTGGTTCTTACCAGACCTGCAACCGACCTGCGACGAGGGCTGTGATCAAACGGGGAGAACAGAACACCAGCTATGACTTCAATGCGAAAAAAGTATGTTCATCTTCTTGTTTGTACAACTACTTCAATAAACAACTAATTAACCTGAAGATATGTTTGGAAATCTCTCTGTTGGTTTGTGTCAAGTTCACTCCCACTCCCTGTGAAGTAAAGGCAATCGGAAAGGACTTTATTGGAAAAGACTGAAGTTGCCATTACAGCTATGGTCTCTAGTATTTGATTTTTCCATCCTGGGTAAAAGGTTGTGACCGTCTACCCTATCCATACCTCTCATAAGTTTATACACTTCTGTCAGGTCTCCCCACAACCTCTCGCATTCCAGCGAAAACAATCCAAGTCTGTCCAACCTCTCCCTGTAGTTAATACTCCCAAATCTAGGCATCGTTCTGTAAACCTTCAGGTAAAATAAATAGTCAATTATAAATATTTTGCAAATATCTCAGCAGCTGGAACCAAAAGCTATCAGCCATTCTTAGTGAAAGCAGGAGAAGCCTTCATTGGTCGGGGCGTTGAGAATTAGAGTCGGGAAGGTCCTGATCAGGGGTGCAGTGCTAGTGCACCTCTGTAAAACAAAAGCCAAAATAAACAGAGGGGAATTTAACAGCAGCCGCTCTGGCACCTAAAAGATTCGCACTGCAACACTGGTCATGATGCAGCTCTATAGGACTTTGGTTAGACCGCATTTGGAGTATCGCGTGCAGTTCTGGGCGCCCCATTACAGGAGGCTTTGGAGAGGGTGCGGAGGAGGTTTGCCTGGGTTAGAGGGCATTAACTAGAAGGAGAGGTTGGACAGACTTGGATTGTTTTGTCTGGAGTTTCGGAGGTTGAGGGGACACCTGATAGAGGTCAATGAATACATGAGAGAATGGATAGGATAGACAGTCAGAACCTTTTTTCCTAGGGCTGAAAAATCTAAGACAAAAGTGCATGGCTTTTAAAGAAGATGTGCAGGGCATATGTTTTGCGCAGAGAGTATATGCTGCTGGGGGTGGTGGTGGAGGCAGCTATGGGAGTGGCATTTAAAAAGCGTTTAGGTAGGCACACGGACATGCAGGGAATGAAGGCATATGGATCATGTGCAGGCAGATGAGATTAATCTACTTTGGTATCATGTTCGGCACAGACATTGTTTTCTGAAGGGCCTGTTCCTGTGTTGTACTTTTCTATGTTCTATGTTCGAAGCTGTTTGAGCTTTTGAAGTCAGATAGCCTGAAGGTAGCAAGCACCTAGGATATCTTTACTGCTTGGGGTTTGGTTCAGTCACTTCTTCAATGGAGATATACACAGTACAGGACCAGTAAGGGGATGAGGAACAGTTTGCCATCTAATCTAAATATTATTGTGCGGTGCCAAGATAATAACTTCATAAATTCATCAGTTCTAGCAGCAGAATTAGGCCATTTGGCCCATCAAGTCTACTCCACCAGGCAATCATGGTGGATCTATCTTTCACTCACAACCCCATTCTCCTGCCTTCTCCCCATTACCCTGACACCCGTATTAATCTTTGTCAATCTCTGCCTTAAAAATACCCATTGACTTAGTCTCCATGGCCTTCTGTGGCAATGAATTCCACAGATTCGCCACCCTCTGACTAAAGAAATTCCTCCTCATCTCCTTTCTAAAGGTACGTCCTTTAATTCTGAGGCTATGGCCTCTGGCCCCAGACTCTCCCACTAGTGGAAACATCCTCTCCGCATTCACTCTATCCAGAGTCCATTATCTATAATCATTTGCTGTCCAATTTTCTGGATGTGACGTTTAGCAAATGTTTTGTCTTGGTCATTTGGATGCAGGGAATATGCAGGAGAGTGTTTTTGAGAAACAGCACGGTGGTGCAGCAGTAGAGTTGCTGCCTTACAGCGAATGCAGCGCCGGAGACTCAGGTTCGATCCTGACTACGGGCGCCGTCTGTACGGAGTTTGTACGTTCTCCCCGTGACCTGCGTGGGTTTCCTCCGAGATCTTCGGTTTCCTCCCACACTCCAAAGACGTACAGGTATGTAGGTTAATTGGCTGGGCAAATGTAAAAATTGTCCCTAGTGTGTGTAGGATAGTGTTAGTGTGCGGGGATCGCTGGGCGGCGTGGACCTGGTGGGCCGAAAGGCCTGTTTCTGCGCTGTATCTCTAAATCTAAAAAATCTAAAAATGGCCTTGGAGTTGGTAAATAGAGTTTTTTTCCCCCAATTTGTGGAAGGATGCATCACTGGAAAATGGTTTGAGAATCAAAGATACGTGGGTGCACATGGGGCAGAATCACGCACACCTATACTAAAAGGTAGGTTGTTTAAGTTGGGATGCGCCCCAAAGTGGCAATGGCAGTATAACAAGGGTCGGTAAATAAGAAGGTAACGTGGAAACACACAGCATGGAAACAGGCTCTCTGATCAACCATTAGCAGATGAAGTTGCTGCCTCACAGCTTTGGAGGCCCAGGTTCGATCCTGACGTCGGCTGCTATCTGCGTGGAATTTGCAGGTTCTCGCGTGGGTTTCCTCTCCGAAAAAGGACATAACTTTGCACCATTCTCTGCCTCCTTCATTTGCTTGTGGGATGTGGACGTCACTGGCAAGGCCAGCGTTTAATGCCCACTGTAAATTAATCCTGAGTAGATGTGTTTCTTGAGCCAAGTTAGTAGGTTTTCAGTCACATTTTACTCAGGTGGATCGCCTGCCTTGAGAAGACCACCTGGTGATGCAGGGAACTGCAGATGCTGGAATCTTGTGGAAAAAGTCAAAGTGCTGGAGGAACTCAGTGGGCCAGGCAGCATCTGAGGAGTTGGGTTTGAGTTTTGTTTATTGTCACGTGTACCGAGGTACATGAAAGGCTTTTGTTGCGTGCTAACCGGTCGGCGGAAAGACAATACATGATTACAATCAGTGTACAGATAGAGGAAAAAGGGAATAACGTGAATAGTGCGTAGGATAGTGCGAGTGTACCTCTTGAAAACAGGTACACCCTCTCGGAAGCTGTTGGGGCAGACGACGCCTCCAGTCCGAGCGGTCTGTGACACGAATCTGGCGCTGAGGCTCGACCGGTGAGACCGACGTCAGGCCGACCCATGGCGGTGGACGACTCCATTGTCAGAGGTGCGGACAGGACATTCTGTGGCGACAGGCGAGACTCGAGGATGGTGTGTTGCCTCCCTGGTGCCAGGGTCCAAGACGCCTCAGACCGACTTCAGAACATCCTTGAGAGGGAAGGTGAACAGCCGGAAGTAGTTGTGCACGTGGGCACAAATGACATGGCTAAGAAGAGGAAGGAGGTTCTGCAACAGTGACCATAATATGGTGGAATTCTGCATTAGGATGGAGAGTGACACGGTTAATTCGGAGATTAGGGTCCTGAACTTAAAGAAAGGAGACGGGAATTGGCTAGGATAGACTGGCAAATTATTGTATACTTAAAGGGTTGACGGTGGAGATGCAATGGCAAAGATTTAAAGACCGCATGGATGAACTCCAAACATTGTTCATCCCTGTCTGGCGAAAAAACTAAACTAGGAAGGCGGCTGAACTGTGGCTGACGAGGGAAATCAAGGACAGTGTTAGATCCAAGGAAGAGGCATATAAATTGGCCAGAGGAAGCAGCAAACATAACATAACATAACAGAACTTTATTGTCATTCGGTATAAATACCGAACGAAATTTCAGCAGTCACAAGACACAGCAAAAAAGAAAAGAACACAGGACACACGACCCCAACACCAACATCCATCACAGTGACTCCAAACACCCCCTCACTGTGATGGAGGCAACAAAACTTCCACTCTCTTCCCCCCCGCGCCCACGGACAGGCAGCTCGACCCCTACCGAGGCAACCGACACGCACAGCCCCCGCAAGGGGATGGAAGGCCCCGCGGCCGAGCCACACCGGGCACTGAAACGTCCCGCGGCCGAGCCGCGCCGGCGATGTTAAGTCCAGCGGCCGAGCCGCGCCGGGCGATGGAAGGCACCGCGGCCGCTGCTAAGTCCCGCGGCCGAGCCGCACCGGACACTGAAACGTCCCGCGGCCAAGCCGCGCCGGCGATGTTAAGTCCAGCGGCCGAACCACACCGGGCACTGAAACGTCCCGCGGCCAAGCCGCGCCGGTGATGTTAAGTCCAGCGGCCGAGCCGCACCGGGCACTGAAACGTCCCGCAGCCGAGCCATGCTGGCGATGTTAAGTCCAGCGGCCGAGCCGCACCGGGCGATGGAAGGCCCCGCGGCCGAGCCGCACCGAGCACTGAACCGTCCCGCGGCCATACCGGGCGATGGAAGGCCCCGTGGCCGAGCCGCGCCGGGCACTGAGGTCCCGAGCCGCGCCGGCGATGTTAAGTCCAGCGGCCGAGTTGGAAGGCCCAGCGGGTGATGGATGGCCCCGTGGCCGAGCTGCGCCCCGGGGAAGAGACCCAATAAAAGAAAGGTTTCCCCCACCCCACCCCACCCCCCCACACCCCCCCACACCCCCCCACACCCCCCACACATACAGAGCCAAAAACAGAAACAAAAACCATCCCAACACCGACACACACAAAAAAAAGACAAACAGACTGCCAGAGAGCCGCAGCCGTTAGGCGCAGCCACACGTGACCGGAGCCAGAGGACTGGGAGAAATTTAGAACTCAACAGAGCAGGACAAAGGGTTTAATTAAGAGGGGGAATAAAGAGCATGAAAGAAAGCTTGGGGGAAATATAAAAACTGACTGTAAAATCCTCTTCAGATATGTAAAAAGGAAAAGATGAGTGAAGCCAAATGTAGGCCCCTTACAATCAGCGACAGGGGAATTTATAATGGGAAACAACGAAATGGCAGAACAGTTAAATGAGTACTTTGGTTCTGTCTTCACTAAGGAAGACACAAACAATCTCCCAGAAATACTAGGGGACCGAGGATCTAGTGGGAGGGAGGAACTGAAGGGAATCCACATTAGTCAGGAAATGGTGTTCGGTAAACTGTTGGGACTGAAGGCAGATAAATCCCCAGGGCCTGATGGTCTGCATCCCAGAGTACTCAAGGAGGTGGCCCTAGAAATCATGGATGCATTGGTGATTGTTTTCCAATGTTCTCTCTCGACTCTGAATCAGTTCCTGTGGACTGGAGGGTAGCTGATGTAACTCCACTTTTTAAGAAAGGAGGAAGAGAGAAAACGGGGAATTATAGACCAGTTAGCCTTACATCGGTAGTGGGGAAGATGCTGGAGTCGATTATTAAAGATGTTATAGCAGCGCATTTGGAAAGCAGTGACAGGATCGGTCAAAGTCAGCATGGATTTATGAAGGGGAAATCATGCTTGATTAATCTTCTGGAATTTTTTCAAGCTGTAACAAGTAAAATGGACAAGGGAGAGCCAGTGGATGTGGTGTATCTGGACTTTCAAAAAGCCTTTGACGAGGTCCCACACAAGAGATTAGTGTGCAAAATTAGAGCACATGGTATTGGGGGTAAGGTATTGACATGGACAGAGAACTGATTGGCAGACAGGAAGCAAAGAGTAGGAATTTTCAGAATGGCAGGCAGTGACTAGTGGGGTGACGCAAGGCTCGGTGCTGGGACCCCAGTTATGTACAATATATATTAACGATTTAGACGAGGGAATTGAATGTAACATCTCTAAGTTTGCGGATGACACAAAGCTGGGTGGCAGTGTGAGCAGCGAGGAGGATGCTATGAGGCTGCAGGGTGACCTGGACAGCTTGGGTGAGTGGGCAGATGCATGGTAGATGCAGTAAAATGTGGATAAATGTGAGGTTATTGCAAGAACAGGAAGTGGCAAGAACAGGAAGGCAGGTTATTATCTCAATGATATGTAGGAAAGAACTGCAGATGCTGGTTCAAATTGAAGATAGACACAAAATGCTGGAGTAACTCAGCAAAACAGGCAGCATCTCTTATTGTCTTACTGCGTCCGACTACATTCTATCTCTGTCCCATCCACACCTCTGACATCAGGCTGAAGAAGGGTCTCGACCCGAAACATCACCCATTCCTTCTCTCCAGAGATGTTGCCTTTCCCGCTGAGTTACTCCATTATCTGAATGATGTCAGATTAGGAAAAGGCGAGGTGCAACGAGACCTGTGTGTGCTTGTGCATACGTCACTGAAAGTAAGCATGCAGGTACAGCAGGCAGTGAGGAAAGCTAATGACATGTTGGCCTTCATTGCGAGAGGATTTGAGTTTAGGAGCAAGGAGTCCTGCTGCAGTTGTACAGGGCCCTGGTGAGACCGCACCTGGAGTATTGTGTGCAATTTTGTTCACCTACTTTGAGGAAGGACATTCTTGCTATTGAGGGAGTGCAGCGTAGGTTCACCAGGTTAATTCCCAGGATGGTGGGGCTGACATATGGTGAAAGAGTGGGTCGACTGGGCTTGTATTCACTAGAATTTAGATTGGACACGCTAGATGCAGGAAAAATGGTCCCAATGTTGGGGGAGTCCAGAACCAGGGGTCACAGTTTAAGAACAAGGGGTAGGCCATTTATGACTGAGATGAGGAAAAACTTTTTCACCCAGAGAGTTGTGAATGTGTGGAATTCTCTGCCACAGAAGGCAGTGGAGGCCAATTCACTGGATGTTTTCAAGAGAGAGTTAGATTTAGGTCTTAGGGCTAACGGAATCAAGGGATATGGGGAAAAAGCAGGAACGGGGTATTGATTGTGGATGATCAGCCATGATCATATTGAATGGTGGTGCTGGCTCGAAGGGCTGAATGGCCTACTCCTGTGCCTATTTTTCTATGTTTCTAAACTGCCCAGTTTCATTGTTTCATTCTGTTGGCGAGAAGTTCTGGCGTTCTGGCATAATTCTTATGATGGGTTTATGGGAAATGGATAAAGTCAAAGTGGACACCATGGACTTAAAATTTAAAAGAAGCAATGAAGGTCTCGGCCCAAAACGTCACCCATTCCTTCTCTCCACAGATGCTGCCTGTCCCGCTGAGTTACTCCAGCATTTTGTGTCTATCTTTGGTTTAATCTGCAGTTCCTCCCTACACATTATTTTACCCTGGATATGTTGACCAAATGCCAACAATTGGAACGTCTTGTTCGATGGCTCTCTGCTGGAAGCTGAGAACATGAACAGCTCACAGTTGGAAATTTTCCAAAGTCAATCCCGATGGAAGATCCTTGGAATATTTGAACTGAGAGGAATTCCAAACCATGCAGAGCTGAGCTTATTCTACAGACAGTGATGTAGGAAGCTATGCCATGTCAAGCACCAGCTAACCCCAGGGAACAGCTCATCTCAAGGACTCAATCCAACAAACTGCACCATAATCCCGTCCAAACTCATCCCCAAACTCCTGGGCCTAGGATAGATGCAAAATGCTGGAGTAACTCAGTGGGACAGGCAGCATCTCTGGAGAAAAGAAATAGGTGACGTTTTGGGTCAAGATGGGTTGAAGGTGGGTTGAAGGGCCTGTTTCCGCACTATTTCTTTAAACTTAAACTAAACTAAACTAAACTTGCGTTTAGCTTCATTGTATTTATGTATGGTATTATCTGGTCAGTTTGGATAGCGTGCAAAACGAACCTTTTCACTGTACCTTGGTTCACGTGGCAATGATAAACCTAAACCTGATCTGCCAGGCCTTTGCATTTATGTACCTTTTGAAAGTACGTGTAACTAAATATGTAACATGCATAACATGTAGTGAAGTACCATTGAACTATTGAACCATAAATGATCCCAATTGTTGGGGAATTACTGCACATCAATCCCACAACTGGAAAATATTGTGGCCCAGTCACATCCTTAATCCTCATTAAAAAGGGATTCAAGACAATTGCATGTGTTCCTGATTCTTACGTTTGGGGAGGAAGGAACTGCAGATGCCGGTTTAAACCGAAGATAGACACAAAAAGCCGGGGTAACTCAGCGGGACAGACAGCATCCCTGGAGAGAAGGAACAGGCGACGTTTTGGGACGAGACCCTTCCTCAGACTGTTTCTTTTCTCTAGGGATGCTGTCTGACCTGCGGAATTACTCCAGCGTTTTGTGTCTACCTTAGTTTTGGGTGACTGGATGGTAAACGTTGACCATGCTTTGCAACCATTCCAGACTGGTTGACTGCATTTTTCCTTTTCAATCTTGCTCCCTGAAAGTAGCAGCGAAGTAGACGGAGTGGTAAAGATGCTGTATGGTATGTTTGCCTCCATGGGCCGGGCATTGAGTATAAGAGTCAGGACGTCATGATCCCACTCCGTAAGACTTTGGTCAGGCTGCATTTGGAGTATTGCTATTTAAATGAATCCCTTCTGTCTGCACGTTCTTCAAATCCCTCCATTCCCTGCATATTTATGTCAATTAAAAAGCCTCTTAAATGCCACTATCGTATCTGCCTCCACCACTACTCCTGGCAATGCAGTTCCGCTCTGTAAAAAAACCGCCACACACATCTCCTTTAAACTTTTTTTAAATGCTGCTGTCAGATCTTGTACGTCCACTTAAGAGAGTATGTTATGTCTGAGGTTAACACCATTAGGTGTTACACAAGGGTGTAAATTGTCCCTAGTGTGTGTAGGATAGCGTTAGTGTGCAGGGATCGCTGGTCAGCGTGGACTCAGTGGACCGAAGGGCCTGTTTCTGCGCTGTATCTCTAAACTAAACTAAACATCATCTGAAAATCACAGTGCAGACTTTAGACTTACAGCATGGAAACAGGCCATTCGGCCCACCGAGTCCATGCCGACCAGCGATCACCCTGTACACTATCTAGTGTAAGAAAATAGCTGCAGATACTGGTACAAATCGAAGGTATTTATTCACAAAATGCTGGAGTAACTCAGCAGGTCAGGCAGCCCGCCCCCCTGGCACGGTAGCGCAGCGGTAGAGTTGCTGCTTTACAGCGAATGCAGCGCCGGAGACTCAGGTTCGATCCTGACTACGGGTGCTGCACTGTAAGGAGTTTGTACGTTCTCCCCGTGACCTGCGTGGGTTTTCTCCGAGATCTTCGGTTTCCTCCCACACTCCAAAGACGTACAGGTATGTAGGTTAATTGGCTGGGTAAATGTAAAAATTGTCCCTAGTGGGTGTAGGATAGTGTTAATGTACGGGGATCACTGGGCGGCACGGACTTGGAGGGCCGAAAAGGCCTGTTTCCGGCTGTATATATATGATATGATATGATGATATCAGTCTGAAGAAGGGTCTCGACCCGAAACGTCACCCATTCCTTCTCTCCTGAGATGCTGCCTGACATGCTGAGTTACTCCAGCATTTTGTGAATAAATACCCTATACACTATCACTCTCCTGCACACTAGGGCCAATTTAAAATGTACAGAACCCAAATAACCTACAAGCCTGCACGTCTTTGGAGTGTGGGAGGAATGGAAAGGAATGGAATGGAATACTTTACTTTCTTGCCACATGTGACGATGCAAAGTGCAATTCTTTGCTTGCATACCCGATGTAAACAAATCGCGGCCACCCACGGCGCTGACAAAATTACAATGTACGCCAGCTCTTCCTTGGCTCTCCTCACCCCCTCCCCCCCCACAGCGGACTCCCCCCCCCCCACGATGGGTCCTCCATTGTTCATCTACCCCCCCCCCGACAAGGCGTTCCCCCCACGCTGGGTCCTCCATTGTTCATCCCCCCCCCCAACAAGGCCTTCCCCCATGCCGAGTCCTCCATTGTTCTTCCCCCCCCCAACAAGGTGTCCCCCCACGCTGGGTCCTCCATTGTTCTCCCCCCCCCCCAACAAGGCGTTCCCCCATGCCGAGTCCTCCATTGTTCTTCCCCACCCCAACAAGGCGCCCCCCCACGCTGGATCCTCCATTGTTCTTCTGTTCTTCCCCCCCACTCGCAACAAGGCGTTCCCCCCATGCCGAGTCCTCCATTGTTCATCCCCCCCCCCCAACAAGGCGTTACCCCCCATGCCGGGTCCTCAATTGTTCTTCCCCCTCCCTCCCTGCAGTCCCAGAGCACCCAGACAAAACCACTCGGTCACAGTGAGAATGTACAAACTCCATACAGACAGCACCTGTAGTCAGGATCAAGCCCAGGCCTCTGGCATCTCTACCGCTGCGCCACTGTGCCACTGTGGAGGTCAGAACTGGTTGCATTAGCCTGTGTTTTTGTGCCTACATCTCTGGGGTGAGCCTTGTAAACGGTTCTCTAATTCTGCAACCTATTGAAGTACAACCGACTCTCTTCGCTCTCAATGGAATATTTTTCTCTTTGTTTCTACATTCATGGGATGGATGCTGACTATCTCTCATTGCCCCTGAACAGAGGAAGCAGTTGTGGTCAGCCAGATATGTCTGGACTCACATGTGGACTTGATTGAAAAAGAATGTTAGATTTTGTCAGTGGCAGCACAATCGTGCAGCGGGTAGAGCTGCTACCCCAAAGTGCCGGAGACTCGGGTTCAATTCTGACCTGGGGTGTTGTCCGTGTGGAGTTTGCACGTTCTCCCCGTGACTGCCTGGGTTTTCTCCGGGTGCTCCAGTTTCCTCCCACATCCCAAAGACGTGCGGGTTTGGAGGCTAATTGGCCCCCGTAAATTGCCTCATAGTGTGTCGAGAGTGGAAGAGAAAGTGGGATAACATGGAACCCGTGTGATCGGATGATCGGCGTAGACTCGGTGGACCAAAGGGCCTGTTTCCAAGCTGTGCCTTTCAATCAACCACTTTTCGTCCCTGAAAGATATTAACGAACAAGATGTGTGATTTTTAAATATATGTTTTTGCCATAACTAAATTCACAGTTTATTAGAATTCAATTGACTTGAATTTACTTTACCTTGTAGCGGTAGTGATGAGATATAAAATCACAACTCTAGTCTGAAGATATAGAGGAAAATTAAAACCTATTTACACTTTGCTTTCATTAATTCACGAGGATGAGAAATTGTCATAAGAATATTTACTTCAGACACCTTTTTCTTAAATTGAACAAATGTACTGAATGTGTTGGTGAACTTTGTCATCACTGTTTACCTTTACAGAGAGGTGGCCCCTTAACAGAGGAAGTGAACGGTCTGAGCAGCAATAATCCCTAGTAACTCGGTCAATGTGTAGCCACTGTGGCGCAGCGGGTAGAGCTGCTGCCTCACAGCGCCAGAGACCCGGGTTCCATCCTGACATCGGGTACTGTCTTTGTGGAGTTTGCGTGCTCTTCAACGTCTCCCATCATCAGAGGCGCAGCGGGTAGAGCTGCTCCCTCACTGCGCGTCACCCGGGTTCAATACTGAGTCTGCAGTCTGAGTGGAGTTTGCACGTTCTTCCTTCCCTGTGACCGCGTGGGTTTCCCCAGATGCTCCGGTTTCCTCCCACATCCCAAAGACGTGCGGCATTGTGGGTTATTTGACCCTCTGTAAATTGCCCCTAGTCTGTTGAGAGTGGATGGGAAAGTGGGATAACATAGAACTAGTGTGAACGGGTGATCGCTGGTCGGCTTGGACTCGGTGGGCCGAAGGGCCTGTTTCCAAACAGCATCTCTAAACTAAACTAAATATCGTCACATAACCATGCCTTCTACACTTACCCCTCAAATTCATGCACCCCACACAGTCCCTGCATGTTCTGAAGCTGCCTGAAATATTACAGTCAAATCCTGGCAGCTATTTAATAATTTGATTCCATCTATACTTTAAACAAAAATGTTGTTTCCTTGAAGCAACTTTTTCAGTCACTTTGTGTAGGCTGGGACTTCATCGCTGAAAATCATGAACTTAGTCCTCTGCTTAATGAATCCCAGCTCAAACAATGACATCAGGGCTCACAATACGATGAATAACTGGCCTGGGTTTTAGTTCTAAATTGTCCAGTTTAAAGATAGTGAAATTATATTCTTGCATAAATCACGGATTTCAGTTCAATTTTGCCAGAGTTACATCAGCTTTAACCTTAAACATCTCTGTTATGTTGACCTAGCTTTCTGTGGTCTTATCCCTGCTAATAGATCATGCTGAGGTGCCAAAAATCCTTGTGAAAGATTCATGCAACGCTTCCTTACAAAAGCCCCACATAGGCGCCATGCACTTCAGTCGATAGCTGAAACTGAGAGTTTTTTAAAAAACCCTCACCATATGGTAACTTTTCTTCTCAGATTAACAAACGTGAAAGATTTATTTGTTATGGAATCGCAGTTGATGTCAAATAATCTAGCTTGCAGTTTATTATTGCTCTACAGAGAGCTATATGACCCTGTTTGACATGACCGTTTGAAAGGATTTAACTTCCCTATAATCAATACGGCAATGAAAGCCAAAATAACGAATCTGTTGACCACTTAATTATTTAAACTCTCGAGTATTCCCACCAGTATTGAGTTTAGGTCACATTAGGGTACTGATAGTTAAACGTGTTATATTTCCAGCACTTAGCCGAGGCTACACCTGGGCTTTCACAGAGCCGGTCCACAGATTTCCATTATTGTTTATTGGTGGCATTGCCTGCTGTAAAGCAGCATGGACAAGAAAAGACGATCAGTGTTTCCCTGCTGATTTTAATGTTATTGAGTCAAAACGTTCCACTTCAGATTCAAGAGAGAGTCGAGAGTGTTTTATTGTAATATGTTCCAGTCAGAATAATGAAATTATTACTTGCAGCAGCACAACAGAATATGTAAACGTAATGCTCTGTAAACAATATAATAAATGAAACGGTTAGTGTAGATATACACTGACCTTTGTATATAGCTGTGTATATACACTGAATTTTTCATTTATTATATTGTTTACAGAGCATTATGTTTACATATTCTGTTGTGCTGCTGTAAGTACGCATTTCATATATTTCATATATACATATATATATATATATATATATATATATATATATATATATATATATATATATATATAATATACATATATACACATGTGTAGGAAAAGAACTGCAGATGCTGGTTAAAATCGAAGGTAGACATACAATGCTGTAGTAACTCAGCGGGTCAGGCAGCATCTCGGGAGAGAAGGAATGGGTGACGTCTCGGGTCAAGACCCTTCTTCAGACTGATGTCAGGGGATGGGGCGGGACAAAGATAGGATGCAGTTGGAGACAAGAAGACTAGTGGGAGAACTGGGAATGGGGAGGGGATAGAGAGGGAAAGCAGGGACTATCTGAAGTTAGAGAAGTCAGTGTTCATACCGCTGGGGTGTAATTTTGGGGGTATATACGTGTATATATATGAATACAGATATGCAGGAAATGGAGGGATATAGATGATGTGCAGGCAGATACGAGATGGTCTTGGCATCATGTTCGGCACAGACATTGTGGGCCGAAGGGCCTGTTCCTGTGCCGTACTGCACAATGTTCTATGTCCTACACTATCACATCTGCCCTGTAGTGCGATGATGAGAACTGTACACAGCACTCCAGCTGTGGACGAACAATTGTTTTATAAAGATCCTCCCTGCTCTTATATTCTATGCCACATATAAAATCAGGGAGGCTGTGGTACAACTAATGAAGGCGAGAATTCTAATTTTCTTGTATCCCTCTTGGGATCACGCTATTCCCTAGCCAACAATTGGGCTGTCAGGAGATCATCCCTGCATGAGGTCATGTGTTGTCCTGGTCTTTTCTTGCTTCCAGTTCTCCCCATCCCTTTACAATCAGTCTGGAGAGGGGTCTCGATCTGAAACATCACCTATCTATGTTCTCCAGAGATGCTGCCTGACCCGCTGAGCTACTCCAGCACTTGGAGTCTATCTTTGCAAGAAATCCATGTCTCCTTCACCTTATCTACCTGCGTTTCCACATTGAGGAGTCATTGTACACTAATGCCCCTTCTGTTCCTCAGTACTCCCTGGGGCCCTGCCATTCATTCCTGCACTTGTTAGTCTTCCGAAATTAGTTCACTTTAAACTTATGGGGACTAAATTCCATCTACCATCGCCCTGCCCATCTCACCATCTATTATCCTAAAGACAACAACTACCCTCCACACAATATACATATTGGTCACCAAGTTTAGTTTAGTTTGGAGATTAGTTTAGAGATACAGCGTGGAAACAGGCCCTGTGGCCCACCGAGTCCGCACCGACCAGCGATCCCCGCACATTAACACTATCCTACACACACTTGGGATAATTTTTACAATTATAGCAAGCCAATTAACCTATAAACCTGTACGTCTTTGGAGTGTGGGAGGAAACCGAAGATCTCGGAGAAAACCCATGCGGTCACGGGGAGAACGTTCAAACTCTGTACAGACAGCGCACATTGTCAGGATTGAACCCGGGTCTCTGGCGTTGTAAGGCAGTAGCTCTACCACAGCACCATGCGGTAGGAAAGATGTTGTCAAGCTGGAAAGGATGTAGAGAAGATTCACGAGGATGTTGCCATGACTTGAGGGCCTGAACTTTTGGGAGAGGGTGAGCAGGCTAGGACTCCATTCCTTGGAGCACAGGAAGATGAGGGATGAGCTCATAGAGGTGTACAAAGTCATGAGAGGAGAAGATCGGGTAAATACACAGTCTCTTGCCCAGAGTAGGGGAATCGAGAAACAGAAGACATGGGTTTAAAGTGAGGGGTGAAAGATTTAATAGGAACCTGAGGGGTAAGTTTTTTACACAAAGGCTGAAGGGTGTATGGAACGAGCTGCTGTAGGAGGTAGTTGAGGCAGGGACTATCGCAATGTTAAAGAAACATTTAGACAGATATATGGATCGGAAAGAGGGATATGGCCAAACGCAGGTAGGTGGAACTTGTGTAGATGGGATATGTTGATCTGTGTGGGAAAGTTGGGCCGAAGGGCCTGTTTCCCTGCTGCCTGATTCTATGACTATGAATCTATTATCAACGCTGCCAACTTTTGTGTCAACTGCAAACTTTAAAAAATCATACGTCCTATATTAATTACCAAATCATTAATGCAATTAACAGAGATGTTCGTGGATAGGAAAAGTTTAGAGGAATATGGGCCAAATGGGAGCAAATGGGACTAACGTACAGTAGATGGGGCATCTTGGTTGGCACGGACAGGTTGAGCTGAAGATCCTGTTTCTGTGCTGTTTGATTCTATAATTCTACAACAGGCAGTAAGTGACTGAGCACTGATCCCACACACTGGTCCCATTACAAAAGCATTCTTTGCCTCTTTTTACTCAGTCAATTTTGGATCCAATTTGCCTACTTGTCCTGATCCAACAGGTTCTAATCTTTTGGATCGCTTTCACATGTGCACTTTTTGAAATAAAGATTTCACCTAAAGATTCCATCTACACTTCACGCTGCCTCGGCAAGGCCAGCAGCATAATCAAGGGGCCCTTGATCTCACCCCGGACACTCCCTCTTCTCCCCTCTCCCATCAAGCAAATGGCACAGAAGTGTGAAAACGCGCACCTCCAGATTCAGGGACAGTTTCTTCCCAGCTGCTATCAGGCAACTGAACCATCCTATCACCAACTAGAGAGTGGTCCTGACCTACCATCTAATTCATTGGGGACTCACCACACTGAACTCTTCTAGTCATGTCCTGCTCACCATACAGTGGTCACGGTGGCACAGCGATAGAGTTGCTGCCTTACAGCGAATGCAGAGGCCCGGGTTCAAACCCGACTACGGGCGCTGTCTGTACGGAGTTTGTACGTTCTCCCTGTGACCTGCGTGGGTTTTCTCCGAGATCTTTGGTTACCTCCCCCACTCCAAAGACGTGCAGGGTTGTAAGTTAATTGGCTTGGTAAATGTAAAAAAAATGTTCCTAGTGGGTGTAGGATAGTGTTAACGTGCAGGGATCGCTGGTCGGCGCGGACCTGGTGGGCCGAAGGGGCTGTTTCCGTGCTGTATCTCTAAAATAAACTGAACTAAAGACTAAACCATACCTTAGTCAAGGAGGATATGTCTATTTGGCCTCTGGATGCATTGATTGCTGCAGTCAGTAGTGTTTTCATAAATTCCCCATAGACCTACAACAGGCTCTCCAGCGAGAACAAAGGTTGACTCTAGGTTTAGTTCAGTTTTGTTTATTGTCACAGCTACTGTGAAAAGTTTTTGTTGCGTGCTAAGCAGTCAGCAGAAAGGCCAAACGTGATGGCGGCACGGTGGCGCAGCAGTAGAGTTGCTGCCTTACAGCGAATGCAGCGCCGGAGACTCAGGTTTGATCCTGACTACGGGCGCCGTCTGTACGGAGTTTGTACGTTCTCCCCGTGACCTGCGTGGGTTTTCTCCGAGATCTTCGGTTTCCTCCTACACTCCAAAGACGTACAGGTATGTAGGTTAATTGACTGGGTAAATGTACAAATTGTCCCTAGTGTGTGTAGGATAGTGTTAATGTGCCGGGATCGCTGGGCGGCACGGACTCGGTGGGCCGAAGAGCCTGTTTCCGCACTGTATCTCTAAATCTAAAATCTAAAACTCAAGCCATCCTCGCTGCTCAGATACATGATAAAGGGAATAACGTGAATAACATTTAGTGCAAGGTAAAGCCAGTAAAGTCCGATCAAAGATTGTCCGAGGGTCTCCAATGAGGTAGATAGCAGTTCAGGAAGGAACTGCAGATGCTGGTTTAAACAAAAAGCTGGAATAACTCAGTGGGACAGGCAGCATCTCTGGAGAGAATGAATGGGTGACGTTTTGGGTCGAGACCCTTCTTCAGACTAGTCAGGGGAAAGGGAAATGAGCGATGTAGACAGTGATGTTGAGATACAGAACAAAAGATTGAAAGATATGCATAAAAGTAACGATAATAGAGGAAACAGGCAATTGTTAGCTGTTTGCTAGGTGTCTACCTTCAGATAGTAGTTCAGCTCTGCTCTCTGGTTGTGGTAGGATGGTTCAGTTGCCTGATAACTGCTGGGAAGAAACTGTCCCTGAATCTGGAGGTGTGCGGTTTCACACTTCTGTGCCTCTTGCCCGATGGGAGAGGGGTGAAGAGGGAGTGGCCAGGGTGCGACTCGTCCTTGATTATGCTGCTGGCCTTGCCGAGGCAGCGTGAGGTGTAGACCGAGTCAATGGAAGGGAGGTGGGTTTGTGTGATGGTCTGGGCTGCGTCCACAATTGCAAGAAGAACACCTTTCTGTTCTCTTCGTCATCCTTTTATCTCATTCAGCGGCCAAAAACACGCTGGTGCAGGAATGAAGAGAGAACACTCTACAACGTAGTACTTAATTCTGGCAAACTGAAGGAGCAGCTAGATACCTGAGACTCTGCAAAATACCGCAGAGTTGGCAAGTATACATTCTGCAACTACTCCGGGCCAAATGTGGCTAAACACGCATTCTTCACCATCTGAACGGGACTGTTATAAGACGGATAGAGTTTCTCAGAATTCAGCAACTTGCACACAAGAGATAAAAATTCAGAGGGAAAAACTTTTTTTGTTTGACGTGCATAAAGCAACTCTTTTGAAAACACAGAAAGAAAACATATTCTGTCAGCAGTTATTTTATTAGAAACTTCATTGGCCATGACTCCAAGTTCGACGATTCAATGATCCCCCAAGTGTTCTCTGTTGGAATGCAGAAAGGTTGAATGTAAGGGGGAAATGTACAGTTAATGGCGAGACCCTTAACAGTGTTGGAGTACAACTCTCCAAAAGGAGCAACACAAGCAGATAGAACGGCAAAGAAGGCATAAACCTCTCCACATCGGCGAGACCAAGCGCAGGCTCGGCGATCGTTTCGCTGGACACCTCCGCTCAGTCCGTCTCAACCAACCTGATCTCCTGGTGGCTCAGCACTTCAACTCCCCCTCCCATTCCCAATCTGACCTTTCTGTCCCGGGCCTTCTCCATTGCCAGAGTGAGGCCCAGCGCAAATTGGAGGAACAGCACCTCATATTTCGCTTGGGCAGTTTACACCCCAGCGGTATGAACATTGACCTCCCACTTCAGGTAGTCCCTGCTTCTCCTCTCTATCCCCTCCCCCTTCACAGTTCTCCTACTAGTCTTTCTGTCTACGACTACATCCTATCTTTGTCCCGCCCCCTCCCCTGACATCAGTCTGCAGAAGGCTCTTGACCCGAAACGTCACCCATTCCTTCTCTCCTGAGATGCTGCCTGACCCGCTGAGTTACTCCAGAAGTTTTGTGTCTACCTTAGGCATAAAGTATGCTTGATCAAGGCATTGAGTGTAAGAGTCAGGAAACCATGATACAGCTTCATTGGACTTTGGTTACAGTAATACACACAGTTCTGGTCACCCAATTACAGGAAGAATGTGGGGAGGGGGGAAGTGGTGGTTTACCAGAACAATGCCTAGATTAGAGGAGCATTAGCTCCAGGGAGAGGTAGGACAGACCTGGATTCTTTTCTCTAGAACGCTGGAGGTTGAAGGGAGACCTGATAGAAGTATATACAATTATGAGAGGAATGGATAGGCCAGACAGTTGGTGAAACCTTTTCCTTAGATGGAATTATGCAATACCAGAGAGCATAGCTTTAAGGTGAGAGGGATAAAGGTTAAAGAAGAGGTGCAGGGCAAGTTTTTTACACAGGGGGTGATAGGTGAATGGAACCCGCTGCTGGGTTGGCGATGGAGGCAGATACGATAGATCGCTATGGATAAGAGACTTCTGCACAGGCACGTGGGTATGCAGGGAATGGAGGGATATGGGTTATGTGCAGGCGGATATGAATTGGTCTTGGCTTCATGTTTGTCACGGACATTGTGGGCTGAAGGGACTGTTCCTGTGCTGTACTGTTCCATGTTCAATGTTCATGTTAACCAAGCCCCAGCTTGATATCTGCGCATTAAATTGGCGGACGTTCATGAAAATCAAGAAAGAACTGCAGATACCAGAAATCTAAAATAAAAACAGGAAATGCTGAGAACACCCGGCAGGTCAGGCTGCATCTGTGGGAAGAGAAACAGAGTTAATATTTAAGGTTGAAGACTGTTCATTCGAGCTTCCATCTTCCACCACAGTTACAGTGAAAAGGTAGGTACAGTGAAAAGCTTTTGTTGCGTGCTAACCAGTCAGCGGAAAGACAATACATGATTGCAATCGAGCCATCCACAGTGTACAGATACATGAGCAAAGGGAATAGTGTGAATAACGTTTAGTGCAAGATAAAGCCAGTAAAGTCCGATCAAAGTCCGATGGTCTGTAATGTCGTAGATGGGAGGTCAGGACTGCTCTCTCAGGTTGTGGTAGGATGGTTCAGTTGCCCGATAACAGTTGGAATGAAGCTGCCCCTGAATCTGGAGGTGTGCATTTTCACACTTCTGCACATTTTGTCCGATGGGATATGAGGCCAAAATATGGCGATGGATGTCACCGTGCAGTGCATGCACGACGATAAACAGCCGTTGAACTGTTGAAGGATCCACTGACAGGGTGCTGTCATGTCACAGGGGCTGCCTTCTAAAGAAGGGTCCCGACCCGAAACGTCGCCTATTCCTTTCCCCCCAGAGATGCAGCCTGACCCGCTGAGTTACTCCAGCACGTTGTGGGCATCTTTGGATACGGTGTCAAGCTGGAGCTCTCTTTGGATCAAATCCCACTGTCTGAGCCAATAATTATACCGCAAGCAAAATCACTGGAGCCGTCAACAGCGGTTGTTGCCAAATTGCTGCCTTGTCAAAATCTGCTGCGCATCAAATTGTTTGATGTTTCTTACACATTGCAAAGACTGACTGAACTTTGAACAAATGTTACGAGCTGTAACACACATTGAGGTGTGAATGATGCCTCTTGATAATTTCCCTCTCTGTATTATTGAATCTGCTTTAAAGAAGTAAAGTAACAATGAGGGAACTCTGAGGGGTCAACTCACTAGGTTTGTAACGCGGGTCTGAAGAAGGGTCCCCAGCTGAGAAGTCACCTCTCCAAGTTCTCCAGAGATGCTGCCTGACCAACTGACTTACTCCAGCACTTTGTGTGTTTTTTGTAAGCCAGCATCTGCAGTTCCTTGTGCCTCCATTGTAATGCCAATTGTTGGGTATGATCATTTGTGACCAAATGTCTTTCCATGAAATTCTGACCCCCTTTATTGGTAGAGTTCACATAGATCCAGTTGCCATTCTGCCATTCGTACCCTAATATAAATATGCAAACACACACACACGTACATACACACACACACACACGTACGCACATACACATGCACACATGCACACACACACCCACACAAGCACACACACACGCACACACATACATACACACACACACACAGACACATAGGCACATGCACATGCACATACATACACACACATGCACACACACACACACACACACACACACACAGAAACACATATGCATACGCACATGCACACACACAGACACAAACACACAGACACATAGGCACACGCACGCACATACATACACACACACACACACACACACACACACATAGGCACATGCACATGCACACACATACACATGCACACACACACACACACATTCAGAAGGATGGCACAGCTGGTAGAGTTGCTGTCTTGCAACACCAGAGACCCGGGTTCGATCATGACCTCAGGTGCTGCCTGTGTGTAGATTTCTCATTCTCTCTATGACTCAGTGGGTTTCCTCCGGGTGCACCGGTTTCCTCCCACATCCCAAAGACATGCAGGTTTGTAGGTTAATTGGCCCTCTGTAGAGGGGGTGGATAAGAAAGTGGGATAACGTAGAACTGGTGCGAACGGATGATCGATGGTTGGGGTGGACACAATGGGCCGAAGGTCCTGTCTCCATGCTGTATCACTAGCAACATAATAAAAACACACACACACACATACACACACACACACACACACACACACATACACACAGATGTACACACACACACACACAGATGTACACACACACACACACACACACACAGATGTACACACACACACACATACACACACACACACACACACACACACATACACACAGATGTGCACACACACACACACACACACACACAGATGTACACACACACACACACACACACACATACACACACACACACACACACACATACACACAGATGTACACACACACACACACACACACACACACACAGAGGTACACACACACACACATACACACACACACACACACAGATGTACACACACACACACACACAGATGTACACACACACACACACACACACACATACACAGATGTACACACACACACACACACAGATGTACACACAGATACAACCATGTGGACACAAATTTGTAACGTAAAAAGATATGAGATGAATAAGGAGAAATAAGTGGATTGTAACAATGCAGTTCAATACATCGGGGATTAATCTTGTATGGGCTTTTCTTTCTCTGGTGAAGCCAATAATGACTCACTGCACTGCATTCTAGGAAGCTGCTAAAATAGTGTGTTGTGGTGACTACTGCGGGATCTTGTGGCGTTGGAATGGGAGAAGGGAAAAAAAAGTTCTGAATGTAAATTATAGGTTGCACCAACCACATGAAGACAGATATTTTTCACTCACCAACATCTTTTCCACTCATTTAATGTAACATAGGGAATCGATCTTCTGAAGTATTATTCCAAAAATCAATGGGGTTTTGGCACCAGGTGAGGTCTGGTTCTATTTAAAACATTAAATGTTCTTTGGAACTTATTTTTTTCATTATTTGTGTGTGTGTATGTGTATGTGTGTGTATATATATATATATTTTTTTTCTTCTTGTGTATATATATATGTGTGTGTGTGTATTTTTATGTATGTATATACGTTTGTGTGTGTGTATATATATATAGATATACATGCACGTATATATATTTGTATATGTATATACAGTATATATGTATATGTGTTGAAGATAGACATAAAATGCTAGAGTAACAATGGGACAGGCAGCATCTCTGGAGAGAAGGAATGCGTGATGTTTCGGGTCGAGATCCCTCTTCAGACTAGTCAGGGGAAAAGGAAACAAGAGATATAGATGGTGATGTAGACAAATATGGAACAAATGAATGAAAGATATGCATAAAAGTAATGATGGTGTAAGAAAATAACTGCAGATGCTGGTACAAATCGAAGGTATTTATTTCACAAAATGCTGGAGTAACAGCAGGCAGCATCTCAGGAGAGAAGGAATGGGTGATGTTTCGGGTCAAGACCCTTCTTCAGACATAAAAGTAATGATGATAAAGGACACAGGCCATTGTTAGCTGTTTGCTAGGTTTGAATGGGAACCTGGTACGACCTGGGTGGGGGATGGATGGAGAGAGAGGGATTGCAAAGGGTACTTGAAGTTAGAGAGATCAATATTCATACCACAGGGTTGTAAGCTGCCCAAGCAAAATATGAGATGCTGTTCCTCCATTTGTGATTAGTTTCACTCTGACAATGGAAGAGGCCCAGGACAGAAAGGTCAGTGTGGGAACGGGAAGGAAAATTAAAGCGTTTGGCAACTGGTAGGTCCTGGCAGGCTGAGCGAAGGTGTTCAGCGAAACGATCGCCCAGTCAACGTTTGGTCTCGCCAATGTATGAGAGCCCACATCTTGAACAACAGATACAGTCCATGAGGTTGGAGGAGGTGCAAGTGAACCTGAAAGGACTGTCGGGGTTCCTGGACACAGTCGAGGGAGGAGGTATAGGGACAGGTGTTGCATCTCCTGCAGTTACAGGGGTAGCTACCGGGGAGGGGGTGGTTTGGGTGGGAAGGGATGAGTTAACCAGGGAGTTGCGGAGGGAACGGTCTCTGCGGAAGGCAGACAAGAGTGGGGATGGGATCCCGTTGGAGGTGGTGAAAATGTCAGAGTACTATGTGTTGTATGCGACGGCTGCTGGGGTGGAAGGTGAGGACTAGGGGGACTCTGTCTCTGTTGCGACTGGGGGGAGGGGGAGCAAGGGCAGAGCTGCGGGGTACTGAGGGGCACGTGTGATGGCCTCATCTATGATGGAAGAGGGGAACCCCCGTTCCCTAAAGGATGATGACATCTCAGATATATATATATATATATATATATATATATATAATATATATTATATATATAAAATGCATTGTCAATGAATGTCCCTGAAATATAGATTTTAGACTTTACCTGCTTTTACTTGTGATCGTTTAGTTTAGTCTAGTTTATTATTGTCAAATGTCCCGAGGCACAGAAAGACTTTTATTTGCATGTTATCCAGTCAAAGAAAGCACTACACCAGAATCTATATACTAAAACTCTCGTTTGTTTGTTTGTTTGTTCCTGAACTACAGCCAAAACAGTGCACGATAGCGCGACAATTGTAGGCCCACCTTACTCACCGTCGTCCCTTTGGTGCTAATGGAAGAAGTTTCATTGAAATCGGTGTTATATTTTTAAAGTTACTCACATTTTAAAGTTTAAATCTATCTCCATGGGGGGGAGGGAAGGAGGGAGGAGGGAGGGGGTGGAGAAAGAGGGTGGGGAGGGAGGGAGGAGGGAGGAGGATAAGGGGAGTTGAGGGGGATGGAGTTGGGGGTGGAGGGAGGGTGGGAGGGGAGGGCGGAGGGAGGAGGGAGGAGGGAGCGGGGAGGGAGGGAGGAAGGGGAGGGGGGAGGGGGGAGGAGAGTGTGCTGCACCAATGCAGGAGAGGTTTGGGCCCAATGGGTCCACTTGGTCTAGGATACTATAAAGGATGGATAGGACAGGTTAGAGGGGTATGGGTCAAACGCAGGCAGGTGAGTCTAGTGTAGATGGGGCATGTTGGTCGGTGTGAACAAGTTGGACTGATGGACCTGTTTCCACACAGTATGACTCTATGACTCTATCAGCAATGCTACCAGGTCACCTGCAAACTTACCAATCATACATCCTGCACTAATTACCAAATTGTTAATGCAAATAACAGAGAGATACGAAAGGTTTAGATGAATATGGGGCAAATGAGGGCAAATGGGACTAGCTTAGATGGGGCATCTTGGTAGGCATGGACAACTGGGACCAAGGGGCCTATTTTTGTGCTGCATGACTCTATGAATCTATACTTGAAGCCATCTCCAGTGCTCAGATAAAGGATAAAGGGACACCATTTTAATGCAAGATAGAACATTTTACAGTCGCTGGCAGCGGCTTAAAAGAAATTTGTTTTTGGTTGAAGAGTGAAAGTTGGCCAAGACATTAGAAACATAGTCTACTCTTGAATCATCAACATAGGACTGCAGTTTATTATCCACACCCAGCAATGTCACGTCACTGTTCCGTATTGTACAGGGAAGTATGGCTGGATAAGTAGTCATTGCCAAGGATGGGGTTTGAACCCACAGCTTCATGGCGCAGTGGGAGGACCAGCAACCTAACCAAGATGATGGTTTACATTTCAACGGGAAAGAATCTGGTCTCAATAAATTTGGCTTTTCAAAATGTAATGCTGTTAAAATAAGCACAATTACTTTTGGTTTCCCTCTGCAATCTTCAAGCAAAGTCAGTTATTCAGAATGTACAGTGTCATCTTACAGTTAAAAAATATTCTTATTAGTAATAGGATTTGTAATGCACTGTGGGGCTACTAATTTATGGAGTTAGCTGCAAATATTGAAATTCTACAATGGTTTAGTTTAGTTTAGTCTAGTTCAGTTTAGCTTAGTTAGTTTAGTTTAGTCAAAACCAAATGAAACTAAACTAAACTAAACTAAACAACATTCTGAAGGGTCTCAAGCTGAAACATCACCTCGGGAGAGAAGGAATGGATGACGTTTCAGGTCGAGACCCTTCTTCAGTCTGAAGAAGGGTCTCGACCCGAAACGTCACCCATTCCTTCTCTCCCGAGATGCTGCCTGACCTGCTGTTACTCCAGCATTTTGTGAATAAATACCTTCGATTTGTACCAGCATCTGCAGTTATTTTCTTATGAAACATCACCTATCCATGTTCTCCAGAAATGCTGCCTGATTTACTCCAGCACTGTGTGTGTTAGGTTTTTGATATTTGGGAATAAAAGGATTACAGTACATGGTGAGTGCAGGGAAGTGGTGATAAGGTACAAAGTCAGGCATGAAAAAACCCTCAAATCTCTATTCCTAATATTATTAGTTCTAAGTGAACAGTCACAGAGGACTCCGGCTAATAACCTGGACCCCTCTCCATCTATGGTAGACACAAAATGCTGGAGTAACTCAGCGGGACAGGCAGCATCACTGGAGAGAAGGAATGGGTGACGTCTCAGGTCGAGACCCTTCTACAGAAGTCTGCAGAAGGGTCTCAACCCGAAACGTCACCCATTCTCTGCAGAGATGCTGCCTGCCCCGCTGAGTTACTCCAGCTTTTTGTGTCTACCTTTGATTTCAACCAGCATCTGCAGTTCTTTCCTACACATTTTGTCCCATCTCTATCTAGACATTCAACGGGCAGGCAAGGCAACAGCACCAGTACCTCACTGCAAATGGATAATCCAATATCCTTAACTGGGAAAATCTGAAAATCGCTGCCAAGATACTTCACTGGAGCCCCACCACAGAAATTCCTGTTACTCCCACTGTTATTTTGCACAGAAGGCACAGACAGCTGGAAGCTGAACACAGCTTGTGAACGATGAAACTTACTGAAATTACTTTCAAACTATGAATGAGTAGCTTTGGAAAATAGTGTTCACTGAGAGATTATCTGAGTTGATTTTAAATGTGAGGAACTGGCATATTGTGAGGGTGGTGCTCTGAAGATGTTGGCTTGATAAGTTTAGTTTAGAGATACAGCGCGGAAACAGGCCTTTCGGCCCACCGGGTCCGCGCCGACCAGCGATCCCCTCACATTGACACTATCCTACACCCACGAGGGACAATTTTTAAATTTACCAAGCCAATGAACCTACAAACCTGTACGTCTTTGAAGTGTGGGAGGAAATCAAAGATCTTGGAGAAAATTCACGCTGGTCACGGGGAGAACGTACAAACTCTGTACAGACAGCACCCGTAGTTGGGATTGAACCCGGGTCTCCGGCGCTGCATTTGCTGTAAGGCAGCAATTCAACCGCTGCACCACCGTGCCACAACGTTAAATAGAAAGATTAATTCTGAAGGGCTTGGTACAGGAATTCAGCGATGTTCACTGGTTCAATGGTACTTTGTTGTTACATGTACGTAGGTACAGTGACATTCCTTTTTTATATTTAGTTCAGGAAAAATCTTACGTGCAGGAAGGAACTGCAAATGCTGGTTTATGCCGAAGATAGACACAAAATGTTGGAGTAACTCCGTAGGTCAGGCAACATCTCTGGAGAAAAGGAATGGGTGACATTTCGGGTCGAGACCCTTACTATACATAGGCACAATCGTACTAAGAACAAGCGTGTATGTATGAACAGTAGATCGCACTAAGGGAGTACACAAGAGTCGCCACGTTTACGACATCTTGTCTCCTTCTAGTTTCAAAATTGTTAAAATGTAGAGTCCTATCTTGGCCTTATAGGCCCGTTGTCCTGGCGACGGCACTGGGTGGGAGTTGCAGGGGTCGGCCTTGCCTGGCGATGTTGTCGGTGTCTCCACCGCTGCTCCACCGCTCCGTGCCGCTGCAGGCCGCGGATGATCCACGCGCTCGGCCCACCTCTGTGGGGCCTCCAGCGGCTCCCGATCCCACTTGAAGTTTAAAGGAGATGTGCGGGACAAGCTGTTTTTACACAGAGGGTGGTGAGTGTCTGGAACACACTACCGGAGGTGATGGTTGAAGCAGAGAGTTTAGGTTAGTTTACTTTAGTTGAGTTTAGTTGAGTTTAGTTGGGTTGAGTTGAGTTGAGTTGAGTTGAGTTGAGTTGAGTTGAGTTGAGTTGAGTTGAGTTGAGTTGAGTTGAGTTGAGTTGAGTTGAGTTGAGTTGAGTTTAGTTTAGTTTAGTTTAGAGATACAGCACATAAAAAGGCCTTTTGTCCTACCGAGGCTTGAGGCTCAGTTAGAGATTGGCAGATATGACATTGTGGGGATTACAGAGACATGGCTGCAGGAGGATCGGGACTAAGAACTGAATATTCAGCGTTATACATCCTGTAGAAAGAACAGGCAGGTGGGCAGAGGCGGTGGGGTAGCTCTGTTGGTGAGGGATGAAATTCAGTCCCTTGTGAGGGGTGACACAGGGACTGATGATGTGGAGTCACTGTGAATAGAGTTGAGGAATTGTAAAGGTAAGAAGACACTAATGGGAGTTATCTACAGGCCCCAAACAGTAGCCTGGATATAGGGTGCAAGTTGCAGCAGGAGTTAAAACTGGCATGTAACAAAGGTAATGCCACTGTGGTTATGGGGGATTTCAATATGCAGGTAGACTGGGAAAATCAGGTTGGTTCTGGACCCCAAGAAAGAGAGTTTGCAGAGTGCCTCCGAGATGGATTCTTAGAGCATATTGTACTGGAGCCTACCAGAGAGAAGGCAATTCTGGATTTAGTGTTGTCCAATGAACCAGATTTCATAAGGGAACTCAAGGTAAAGGAACCGCTTGGAGGTAGTGAGCATAATATGATTAGTTTTAATCTGCAATTTGAGAGGAAGAAGGTTAAATCAGAAGTGTCAGTGTTGCAGTTGAACAAAGGGGACTATGAAGGCATGAGAGAGGAGCTGGCCAAGGTCGACTGGAAAAGGATCCTAGCAGGAATGACGGTGGAACAGCAATGGCAGGAATTTCTGAACATAATCCAGAAGATGCAGGATCATTTCATTCCAAAGAGGAAGAAAGATTCTAAGGGGAGTAAGAGGCAACCGTGGCTGACAAGGGAAGTTAGGGATGAAATAAAACTAATTCCTCCCCCCCCTCCCCCCTCTCCCCAACCTCCCCCCCACCCTTCCCCCTTCCAACCCTCCCCCTCCCTCCCTCCTCTTTCCCCTCCCCCTCCCCACACCCCTCCCCTTCCTCTCCCCCTACTCCATCCCCCCTCAACCCCCCTCATCCTCCCCCTACCACCGCCCTCCCTCCCAAGGAGATTGAATTAAACATTAAAATGTGAATAACTTAAAAAATATAACACCAATTTCAATGAAACTTCTTCCATTAGCACCAAAGGGACGACGGTGAGTAAGGTGGGCCTAAAATTGTCGCGCTATCGTTTACCATTTTGGCTGTAGTTCAGGAACAAACAAACAAACAAACGAGAGTTTTAGTATATAGATTTAAAACATTTAAGAGACTCTTGAATAGGTGCATGTACACACAGGGAATGGAGGAATATGGATTATTGCAGGCAGATAACAGTTGGCATCATGTTTGGCAAAGACACTGTTGGCCAAAGTTCCTATAGTGTTCTATGTTACATGCTCCTCTAAACCTTTCTATTTCTCTCCCTTCATTAAATATGTTCTTTAAAACGTTCCTGCTTAACCTACCTTCACAGTTTGCTCCGTTCGTCAATACTGCTGGGGGTGATGCAAAAGGCACAGACTTCTTTACAGGTGACAATCCAGGATGTTTCAATAAGCTAAAGCCGAAGATATGGCACACACTGAACTGACAGATCAGACAAATCCACTGCATCCACAAAGCACAGAGTCATTGGAGACCCGCGGACGATCTTTAATCCTGACCTTTATCTTGCACTAAACGTTATTCTCTTTATCAGGTATCTGCCCACTGTGGACGGCTCGATTGTAATCATGTATAGTCTGCAACAAAAGCTTTTCACTGTACCTCGGTACTCGTGACAATAAACAAAACTGAACTAAACACAGAAAGATGCTTGATCACTAAATAAATAACAAAGCTTTTTGGCTGGAGCAATATTTGCATGCAAAGAGAATTCAGCTGCTGGGACATGCATTGTGGCTGTGTACATTGTGACTGCATTCAATAGCCTGAGAAGACTGTGGCCTGGATATTCAGTTTAGGTTGCATAGAAACATAGAAAACAGGTGCAGGAGGAGGCCATTCGGTCCTTCGAGCCAGCACCGCCATTCATTGTGATCATGGCTGATCGTCCACAATCAGTAAACTGTGCAAAACTTCTTCCCATATCCCTTGATTCAACTAGCCCCTAGAGCTCTGTCTAAATCTCTCTTAAATCCATCCAGTGATTTGGCCTCCAATGCCCTCTGTGGCAGAGAATTCCACAATAGACAATAGACAATAGGTGCAGGAGTAGGCCATTCGGCCCTTCGAGCCAGCACCACCATTCAATGTGATCATGGCTGATCTTCCACAATCGGGTCTGAAGAAGGGTCTCGACCCGAAACGTCACCCATTCCTTCTGTCCCGAGATGCTGCCTGACCTGCTGAGTTACTCCAGCATTTTGTGAATAAATCGATTTGTACCAGCATCTGCAGTTATTTTCTTATACTTCCACAATCAGTACCCCGTTCCTGCCTTCTCCCCATACCCCCTGACTCCGCTATCCTTAAGAGCTCTATCTAGCTCTCTCTTGGATGCATTCAGAGAACTGGCCTCCACTGCCTTCTGAGGCAGAGAATTCCACAGATTTACAACTCTCTGACTGAAAACTTTTTTTCTCATCTCCGTTCTAAATGGCCTACCTCTTATTCTTAAACTGTGGCCCCTGGTTCTGGACTCCCCCAACATTGGGAACATGTTTCCTGCCTCTAACGTGTCCAACCCTTAATAATCTTATATGTTTCGATAAGATCCCCTCTCATCCTTCTAAATTCCAGTGTATACAAGCCTAGCCGCTCCAGTCTTTCAACATATGACAGTCCCGCCATTCCGGGAATTAACCTAGTAAACCTACGCTGCACGCCCTCATTCCACATTCTCTTGTTAATTTTAGTTTAGAGATACAGCGTGTAAACAGGCCCTTCGGCCCACCGAGTCTGTGCCGACCTGCGATCCCGCACTCTAACACTGTCCTACACACACTAGGGACAATTTACACTTATACCGAGCCAATTAACCTACAAACCTGTACGTCTTTGGAGCGTTCAGTAGTGTAACTCCTGAATTATACTAACGTGAGGCTGAAACTTTGGGCCAGGACACCATGTGAATTTTAATCGCTTTCCTGTTGAAGGCTCACGAGCTGCACCACAGAGCTGGAAGCCGCCTAGGAGACCCGGTGGCTAGACAAAGGAAGACCCGGTGGGCCACGGCCTGCAGGGGGAACCGCTGAGCGCCCCACGGCCACTCACGGTTCCAGGCCTAGCTCTCTGCTGGGAATGAAAGACCATGGCCTGCAGTGGGGGGGGAGCTCAGAAGCCACCGAGCTCGGCCCCGAAGGCCAGAGAGCTTAGGAGGAGGGAGCCACTGGCAACGACGGACATGAGGAGTGGGCCGGTACGAGAGGGACTGGGGTATTGCCTCCAGCACCTAGGGCGGCATGGTGGCGCAGCGGTAGAGTTGCTGCCTTACAGTCAATGCAGTCCCGGGTTCGATCCCGACTACGGGCGCTGCCTGTACGGAGTTTGTACGTTCTCCCCGTGACCTGCATGGGTTTTCTCCGAGATCTTCTGTTTCCTCCCACACTCCAAAGACGTGCAGGTTTGTGCAGGTTAATTGGCTGGGTAAATGTTTTAAAACAATTGTCCCTAGTGTGTGTAGGATAGTGTTAATGTGCGGGGATCGCTGGTCGGCGCGGACCCGGTGAGACGAAAGGGCCTGTTTCCGCTAAACTAAACCAAACTAAACTAAACTAAACCTTCAAGGTCAACTGCAGGAGGTGACCCCAGGACACAGAGGTGGTCGGGCGAGGAGAAGAGAGGGACGTGGGTTGGTGGGGCCTAGCCGGTGAAAGGTGATAGAGGAGGCCCTGCAGCAGCCTGGGGCTCGCCTGGATCGGGTGCAGCTCCTGTACACCCAGCGCGTAGACTGGACTTTGGGCTTTTTCTTTTGTAAATGGTGGCATAATATGGCTGAGCGATGCAAAAGGAATTTCACTGTGCAATGCATATGTGATCATAAAGATCCATGATACCATTGTATCATCTAACGAAAAGCCACTATTGTATCTGCCTCCACCAATACCCCTGGCAGTGCCTTTCAGACCCCCATCATTCTTTTATTTTCTATTTTCTATTTTCACCTATTTTCTATGTTTCTATGTTTCTATGTTTCTATGTCTCCCTGCAATCTCTGGCATTCCAGAGAAAACAGTCCACGTTTGTCCAACTTTTCCATATAGTTAATACCCCCTGAATCCTCCCCAAAGCCTCCACATCCTTCCTGCATTGGGGCAACCAGATATGCACACAATATTCCAAATGCTGCCTAACCAAAGTCCTACAGAGCTGCATCCTGACTTCCTGACTCTTGTATTCAATGCCCCGTCGTACGAAACCAAGCATGCCGTATGCCTTCTTTATCTACAAGTGTTGGCACTTCAGGGAGTTATGGACTTGGAACCCACGATCCCTCTGTACACTGTGCCCCATCTCTCAGCCCCCCCCCCCCCCACACTCTCTGTGTAAGAGGTTTAGAGAAAGGAATTTCTGAGATTAGGCTTCAGACAGTGACCAATGAAGGCAAGTAATCCATATGCCATCTAAAAACCACTGGAGAGCCTGTTTCTGTGTTGCATGATTCTGTGACCCTATGACTGACCATGACCCTATGACTTACTGACCATGACTCTGACCCCATGACCATGACTCTAAGGGGGACAATAACCATGACCCTAGGACCCCTACTCTATGGACCCATGACCATGTCTTTATGACCCTCTGACACTTGGATCCTATGACCAAGATTCTATGACCCTTGGACTATAACTATGACTCTGACTCTATGACCCATGAGGATGACTCTATGACCAATACTCTATGACTTTGTCTCTTGGACTCTATGACCATGACCCTACGACCCTACCATCATGACTCCATGACCCCATGACCATGACTCTAAGGGGGATCATGCCCCCTCTTCCTCCCCACTCCTGTCCATGTATTTGGGGTCCTAATTGAGTGGTAGCTAGTTCACTGCCTGTGTCCTTGGTGGTCTTTGTTCCTCTCTGTGAGGAGATAAAAGAGACCCTGGACATCAAGATATGTTCTTGTTGTAATTTGCCCAGTGACTCAGGGAGTGGCCAGTGGAGCAAGCAGACGTAGGTTTGGCATAAGTCTAATTAGGAGTTGCTCAGATTATTAGTCAGTCAATCACACTGCAACAGAGTACTTGTGTTAAATCCCACTGGCATCTGCTCTATCCACCTTTTTGAAAGACTCTAAGTAGCTAATTGCCGGCACATTAGTACCCTGGCACATAGAGCCTTGCAAGACACAGACGTACGTACTCTGAGAAACTTGATGAAGTGGGAAAATGTGTCATGTCTGAAGCATTCGGCATGAGGTGGCAGAAGGTGTTTAAATGGGGAGCATGTCAGAAGCCACATAAGGCGGCACAGTGGCGCAGCGGTAGGGCTGCTACTTCACAGCTCCAGAGACCCTGGATCGATCCTGACCTCGGGTACTGTCTGTGTGGAGTTTGCACGTTCTCCATGTGACTGCGTGCGTTTCCTCCCATGTCCACTCCCTACACAGGTATGAATTACAGAGGGCTAATTAACGTACAAAGCCGCACGTCTTTAGGATACGGGAGGAAACCGGAGCACCCGGAGGAAACCGGAGCACCCGGAGGAAACTCGCACGGTGACGGGGAGATCGTGCAAACTCTGCGAAGAGGTCAGGATCAAACCCGGGTCACTGGCGCCAGTGAGGCAGCAGCACTACCTGCTATTGTAAGAATATATATTCTGCAGAAACCGAGGCTTTGAATTTGGGCTCACATGAGCGTTGAAGGAAGCTGCTGTTCGCAAGGATCTCGTGATCTCTTTTCTTACTGGAGTTATAGAGTCATACAGTGTAGAAACAGGCCCTTCAGCCCAACCTGCCCACACGGACTGACAGGTCCCATCTACACTAGTCCCACTTGACTGCATCTGACCCAGATCTCTCTAAACCTTCCCTATCCATGTACATGTCTAAATGTTTTTTAAACATTGTGATAGTCCCTGCCTCAACTACCTCCTCTGGCAGCTCATTCCATACACCCACCATCCTTTGTGAAAAAAGTTGACCCACAGGTTCCCATTAAAACACTTCCCTCTCAAGTTAAACCTGTGTCTGGTTCTTGATTCCCTTACTCTCGGTATCAGACTGCGTTTACCTGATCTACTCCTCATGATTTTATACACCACTATTAGATCACCTCCCATTTTCCTGCACTCCCAGGAAAAAAGTCCTAGCCTGCTTAACCTCTGGATGGAAATATCAAATATTAGAGTGGGGATCTTAAAGGTGAGTAGGGGGGCAAAGTTTAAAGGTGTGCAGGGCATGTTTTTTGCACAGAGGGTGGTGAGAGGCCTGGAAGGTGCTGCCAGGGGTGGTGGTGGTGGTGGAGGTAGATATGGTAGTGGCATTTAAGAGACTGTGGGTAGGCACATGGAAATGCAGGGAACGGGGAAATATGGATTATGTGCAGGCAGATACGAGCTGGTCTTGGTATCAATGCTCAGCACAGACATTGTGGGCCAAAGGGACTCTGCCTATGCTGTATCGCTCCATGTTCTATGACAAATGTTAATGGAATAATGTGTATAAGTGGATAATCCTATCTTCCTCAGAAGAGGGGGCATGGTTTTAAAATAATTGTGAGATGTAGTAAGTGGAAGATTATTTTTTTCACTCATAAGGGCCAGAAACCCATTACACCCTCATGTTTACAAAGCACTTTGATCTTTACTCGAAGTGCCATGACCTGTAGGTTTATGGACCAAGCTCTGGAAAGTAGTTTAGTTTAGTTTAATTTAGAGATAGACAATAGACAATAGGTGCAGGAGGAGGCCATTCAGCCCTTCGAGCCAGCACCACCATTCAATGTGATCATGGCTGATCTTCCACAATCAGTACCCCGTTCCTGCCTTCTCCCCATACCCCCTGACTCCGCTATCCTTAAGAGCTCTATCTAGCTCTCTCTTGAATGCATTCAGAGAACTGGCCTCCACTGCCTTCTGAGGCAGAGAATTCCACAGATTTACAACTTTCTGACTGAAAAAGTTTTTCCTCATCTCCGTTCTAAATGGCCTACCCCTTATTCTTAAACTGTGGCCCCAGGTTCTGGACTCCCCCAACATTGGGAACACGTTTCCTGCCTCTAACGTGTCCAACCCCTTAATAATCTTATATGTTTCGATAAGATCCCCTCTCATCCTTCTAAATTCCGGTGTATACAAGCCTAGTCGCTCCAGTCTTTCAACATATGACAGTCCCGCCATTCCGGGAATTAACCTAGTAAACCTACGCTGCACGCCCTCAATAGCAAGAATATCCTTCCTCAAATTTGGAGACCATAACTGCACACAGTACTCCAGGTGCGGTCTCACTAGGGCCCTGTACAACTGCAGAAGGACCTATTTGCTCCTATACTCAACTCCTCTTGTTAAAAAGGCCAACATTCTATTGGCTCCATTGAATTGTGAAGCCAGAGGATGGAAAAGAAGCGGAAAGGGAGGGGAAAGGGAGAAGTGGGTGTGAATCCAGATAGGACATAAGGAAGGTGAAGGTGGGTGGGTAGGAAGTGATGGAAAAACAGGGGGGTTTGTTAGGCAGCTTACACCCCAGCGGTATGAATATTGACTTCTCTAACTTCAACCAACCCTTGCTTTCCCTCTCTCTCCATCCATTCCCTTCCCGCTCCGACTAGTCTGACAGTCCCCGGTTACATTTGTATCTCTGTTTGCTTTGTTGTCATCTTCTCCTACCTAACAGTGATCTATAGATCTATTCTACATTTTCCTTGAGCCTCATCCCCTTTGATGTCTCATTCTCACACCTTCCACATCCTTATCTATATGTCTCCCTCTCCCCTGACTTTCAATCTCGATCTGAAACGTCACCCATTCTTCCTATCCAGAGATGCTGCCTGTCCCGCTGAGTTACTCCAGCATTTTGTGAAATAAATACCTTCGATTTGTACCAGCATCTGCAGTTATTTTCTTACAAAGGGGTTTGTTAGTAGATTATTTACCCAAAATTGGAGTACAAACATGCTTGTTAACTGATTTATTCATAGAATGAGACAACAAATCTTACAAGATTTTTTGCAGAGAAACATAGGTATGGAATTGTGAAAACGCACACCTCCAGATTCAGGGACAGTTTCTTCCCGGCTGTTATCAGGCAACTGAACCATCCTATCACCAACTAGAGAGCAGCCCTGACCTACCCTCATTGGAGACCCCTTAGACTATCTTTAATCGGACTTTACTGGACTTTATCTTGCACTAAACATTATTCCCAGTCTCGGTATCTGTATCCTGTATCTGTTCACTAGACACTGTGGATGGCTTGATTGCAATCATGTATAGTCTTTCCGCTGACTAGATAGCACGCAACTAAACGCTCTTCGCTGTACCCTAGGTTGCGTGACAATAAACTAAACTAAACTATATCAAACTAGGGGATGGGGCAATGCGGTTCGTGGAGGGTGCTGAGAATCACAAGGGAGGTGGAATTGGAACCACAGTTTTAGAGTTCTGTATTGTACAAAAGACCTTGCAGACCTCAAAGAGTGTTTAGTTTAATTTAGTTTAGAGTTACAGCACGGAAACAGGCCCTTCGGCCCACCGGGTCCGCGCCGACCAGCGATCCCCGCACACTAGCACTATCCTTACACACACAAGGGACAATTTTTACATTAACCAACCTACAAATCTGTACATCTTTGGAGTGTGGGAGGAAATCGAAGATCTCGGAGAAAACCCACGCAAGTCACCATTGGCCTGGTGCTTAAATTTCATTTACACCGAGTGCCTTTCCAATTACTTTTACAGCAGAGTGACAGGGTTAGAGAAAGTAATTTACTGGGCCTTTGGCACTTTGAGGTAAGTATTTTACCCTGAGGGATAATTTTAAAGATCTTTGCAATCTTCTCCTCCATTCAAGTCGAACTCTTGGCGTTACATTTTGCCAATGTTCTTCTGACCTTTTGAGTATTGAGTTCCTTTCTTCCCCCCCCCCCCCCCTCCTTCTTGTCAGTCTTTTCAGATCGTTCTTGATCCTCTCTCAATAATACAAGGAGATGTGAACTTTGTAGCTGCTGTCGTCCTTGCGCGTGACCTTTGTTAGATGTTGGTAGCAACAGGAGTGTTCCCAAAGGCTGATGTTTGAAAATAAATTACTCCAGTGAGGCAAAATATAGTTTCCATTGTCTCCCTGACCTCCCTGTTCCTTTGCCGACAGCTTGATGTGAAATCGTGTGTATAAACGTGTGTTGAGACGGATAATTGGATAAAGGTAGATTTGATTGCTGGCACTGAGCATTGAATGAGCGTTGTAAATTATATATTGCCACTGCCTTGTGCAATGAGCAAAATGTTTCACTGACACTTGTTTTAATTGTCCCCGAGGTAAAGGTTTGGCTGGGAAGATTCTTTATCACTGTTGCAGCCCACGTCCAATTGTCATGGGAAGGTTAGGTTGGGACCTGTCCTCGATCCACTGCTGTCCTTGGGCAGATGTTGCTTGTGACAGAGAGATATGTAGCGTGGAAACAGCCCCTTTGGCCCAGCATGCCCACTCCGACCAACATGTCCCAGCTCCACTAGTCCCACCTGCTTGGCCCATAAAGCTATCCTATCCATGTACCTGTCCAAATGTTTCTTAAACATCGCAATGGTTCCTGCCTCAACTACCTCCCTGGAAGCTCATTCCATACACCCACCACCCTTTGTGTGAAAACGTTACTTCTTAGGCTCCTATTAGCTCGTTCCCCCCTCACCTTAAACCCATATCCTCTGATTCTCCTACTCTAGGCTAGAGTGCGTTTACCTAATCTAATCCTCCCATGATTTTGTACTCCTCTATAAGATCATCCCTTGTCCTCCTGCGCTCCAAGGTATAGAGTCCCAGCCTGCTCAACCTCTCCCTGTAGCTCAGGCCCCAGCATCCTGGCACCATCCTCGTAAATCTTCCCTGAACCCTTTCTAGTTTGACAACATGTATCCCATGACATGGTGCCCAGAACTGAACACAATATTCTAAATGCGGCCTCACGAATGTCATATATAACTCCAACATGGCCTCCCAACCTCCCCTACTCAAGACACTGATCCAAAAGCCTTTTTGACCGCCCTATCTACCTGTGATACCATTTTCGGGGGACTGTGCACCTGCACTCCAAGATCCCTCTGCTCTACAACACTCCCCAGAGCCGTAACATTCATTGCGCAGGTCCTGCCCATGTTAGGCTTCCGAACATGCAAGGTGGTGCAGCGGTAGAGTTGCTGCCTTACAGTGAATGTAGCGCCGGAGACTCAGGTTCTGTACCGTACGGAGTTTGTACGTTCTCCCCGTGACCTGCGTGGGTTTTCTCCGAGATCTTCGGTTTCCTCCCACACACCAAAGACGTACAGGTATGTAGGTTAATTGACTGGGTAAATGTAAAAATTGTCCCTAGTGTGTGTAGGATAGTGTTAATGTGCGGGGATCGCTGGGCGGCGCAGACTCGGTGGGCTGAAGGGCCTGTTTCCGCGCTGTATCTCTAAATCTAAATCTAAAAAAATAAATCTAAACCTCACATTTCTCTGTATTAAATTCCACTAATGGGACTCAAGGCTGATAAATCCCCAGGGCCTGATGGTCTGCATCCCAGGGTGCTTAAGGAGGTGGCTCTAGAAATTGTGGACGCATTAGTGATTATTTTCCAATGTTCTGTAGATTCCGGGTTAGTTCCTGTGGATTGGAGGGTAGCTAATGTTATCCCACTTTTCAAGAAAGGAGGGAGAGAGAAAACGGGAAATTATAGACCAGTTAGTCTGATATCAGTGGTGGGGAAGATGCTGGAGTCAATTATAAAAGACGAAATTGCGGAGCATTTGGATCGCAGTAACAGGATCGTTCCGAGTCAGCATGGATTTATGAAGGGGAAATCGTGCTTGACTAATCTACTGGAATGTTTTGAGGATGTAACTAGGAAAATTGACAGGGGAGAGCCGGTGGATGTGGTGTACCTCGACTTTCAGAAAGCCTTCGACAAGGTCCCACATAGGAGATTGGTGGGCAAAATTAGAGCACATGGTATTGGAGGTAGGGTACTGACATGGATAGAAAGTTGGTTGACAGACAGAAAGCAAAGAGTGGGGATAAATGGGTCCCTTTCAGAATGGCAGGCAGTGACTAGTGGGGTACCGCAAGGCTCGGTGTTGGGACCGCAGCTATTTACAATATACATCAATGACTTGGATGAAGGGATTAAAAGTACCATTAGCAAATTTGCAAATGATACAAAGCTAAGTGGCAGTGTGAACTGTGAGGAAGATGCTATGAGGTTGCAGGGTGACTTGGACAGGTTGTGTGAGTGGGCGGATGCATGGCAGATGCAGTTTAATGTGGATAAGTGTGAGGTTATCCACTTTGGTGGTAAGAATAGGAAGGCAGATTATTATTTGAATGGTGTCAAGTTAGGAAAAGGGGACGTACAATGTGATCTGGGTGGCTTAGTGCATAAGTCACTGAAAGGAAGCATGCAGGTACAGCAGGCAGTGAAGAAAGCCAATGGAATGTTGGCCTTCATAACAAGAGGAGTTGAGTATAGGAGCAAAGAGGTCCTTCTGCAGTTGCACAGGACCCTAGTGAGACCGCACCTGGAGTACTGTGTGCAGTTTTGGTCTCCAAATTTGAGGAAGGATATTCTTGCTATTGAGGGCATGCAGCGTAGGTTTACTAGGTTAATTCCTGGAATGGCGGGACTGTCATATGTTGAAAGACTGGAGCGACTAGATTTGTATTCACTGGAATTTAGAAGGATTAGAGGGGATCTTATCGAAACGTATAAGATTATTAAGGGGTTGGACATGTTAGAGGCAGGAAACATGTTCCCAATGTTGGGGGAGTCCAGAACCAGGGGCCACAGTTTAAGAATAAGGGGTAGGCCATTTAGAACAGAGATGAGGAGAAACGTTTTTAGTCAGAGAGTTGTGAATCTGTGGAATTCTCTGCCTCAGAGGGCAGTGGAGGCCAATTCTCTGAATACATTCAAGAGAGAGCTAGATAGAGCTCTTAAGGATAGCGGAGTCAGGGGGTATGGGGAGAAAGCAGGAACGGGGTACTGATTGAGAATGATCAGCCATGATCACATTGAATGGCGGCGCTGGCTCGAAGGGCCGAATGGACCACTCCTGCACCTATTGTCTATTGTGGTTGGAGCAGCGAAGAAACAAAGTAGAATCTCAGAAACCCAGTTGGAGGAGTGAAGACCAGGGGAGGCACAGTGGAGCAGTGGTAGAGTTGCTACCTCACAGCAGCAGAGACCCGGGTTCAATCTTAACCTGGGGTGCTGTCGGTACGGATTAACATATGATGAGCCTTTGATGGCACTGGGCCTGTACTCGCTGGAGTTTAGAAGGATGAGGGGGGACCTCATTGAAACTTAACAAATAGTGAAAGGCTTGGATAGAGTGGATGTGGAGAGGATGTTTCCACTAGTGGGAGAGTCCAGGATCAGAGTTCATAGCCTCAGAATTAAAGGAAGTTCCTTTAGGAAGGAGAAGGAGATTAGGAAGGAGATTTAGTCAGAGGGTGGTGAATCTGTGGAATTCTTTGCCGGAGAAGGCTGTGGAGGCCAAGTCAATGGATGTTTTAAAGACAGAGATAGACAGATTCTTGATTAGTACGGGTGTCAGAGGTTATGGGGAGAGGGCAGGAGAATGGGGTTAGGAGGGAGAGATGGATCAGCCATGATTGAATGGCAGAAGAGACCAGAATGGCCTAATTCTGCTCCTATCACTTATGACCTTATGACCTTATACTAAACTATCTTGGTGCAAATGATAATAATAAGCCAATCTCAAACCAAAGCCAGTATCCAAGCAGCACCATTTCTAATGAATAAGGAATAAGGAATAAGGAAATAACTTTCTGAATAAGGTATAAGGAAATAAGGAAACCAAGTAAGGTCCTTAGACAAAAAATGCTGGACCAGCTCGGCGGGTCAGGCAGCATCCATGGAGAAAAGGAATAGGTTGGAACCTTTCTGGAGGAAGGAATATTTTTCCAGAGATGCTGCCTGACCCGTTGAGTTACTTTAGCATTTTGTGTCTATGTTTGGTGTAAACCAGCATCTGCAGTTCCTTTCCACACTAGCAAAGTCCTTGCCCAGATGCAGGCCAAATTCTTGAGCCACAAAATGCTGGAGTAACTCAGCAGGTCAGGCAGAATTCAGGTCTCGACCCGAAACGTCACCCATCTCCCGTAGATGCTGCCTGACCTGCTGAGTTACTCCAGCATTTTGTGAATAAATACTTTCGATTTGTACCAGCATCTGCAGTTATTTTCTTATAAATTCTTGAGCCAGCACACCTCACGTCCGTCCATCTATCATCTCTCGTGTTCTGGCTCTGCGGCATGGAGCTGCACAGACGGCACATTGAACAGCTCGAGTAGTTTCATGTGCAACCCTCTGCTAAATACTGAGGATTGAACAGCAGGGCAAAATAACCAGCGAGGGAGAAAGCCCCATCAGCATTGAAGGGATGTCTTTGAAGTCAAGTCAAGTCAAGTCAATTTTATTTGTATAGCACATTTAAACACAACCCACGTTGACCAAAGTGCTGTACATCAGTTCAGGTACTAAGAAACAAACAACTAAATGGCACATAAACATAACAGCACATACATAAACAGTTCACAGCGCCCTCTCAGAGGGCCTCAAACGCTAGGGAGTAGAAATAGGTTTTGAGCCTGGACTTAAAGGAGTCGATGGAAGGGGCAGTTCTGATGGGGAGAGGGATGCTGTTCCACAGTCTTGGAGCTGCAACCGTAAAAGCGCGGTCACCCCTGAGCTTAAGCCTAGACCGCGGGATAGTCAGTAGCCCCAAGTCGGCCGACCTGAGGGACCTGGAGATAGAGTGGTGGGATAGAAGATTTTTGATATAAGGGGGGGCAAGCCTGTTTAGGGCTTTGTATGTGATTAGGAGGAGTTTGAAATTGATTCTGTACCTTACTGGGAGCCAGTGGAGAGAGGCCAGGATCGGGGTGATGTGCTCCCTTTTACGGGTACCCGTCAGATGTAGACTAGATGGAGCAGACGTCATGAACATGGAAGACCACCACCCCCCCAAGTCAGATCTTACACGAGGAGTTGATGCAAGCCAAGGGAGGAAGAGTTGTCCATGCAAGCACTTCAAAGGCTAGTTGTAGTGTCCCTTGTGGGTTCTAAGCTTCCCATACAGATAGCATCATAGGGTCATAATGTGATACAGCATGGAAACAGGCCCTTCAGCTCAACTTGCCCACACCGGCCAACATATCCCATCTATGTTTTTACTGTTTTTTTAGACCTGTGTTTGTTTTTGTGGAAAGCACTTTGGGTTATAGACAATAGACAATAGACAATAGGTGCAGGAGTAGGCCATTCGGCCCTTCGAGCCAGCACCGCCATTCAATGTGATCATGGCTGATCATCCTCAATCAGTACCACATTCCTGCCTTCTCCCCATAACCCCCTGACTCCGCTATCCTTAAGAGCTCTATCTAGCTCTCTCTTGAATGCATTCAGAGAATTGGCCTCCACTGCCTTCTGAGGCAGAGAATTCCACAGATTCACAACTCTCTGACTGAAAAAGTTTTTCCTCATCTCAGTTCTAAATGGCCTACCCCTTATTCTTAAACTGTGGCCCCTTGTTCTGGACTCCCCCAACATTGGGAACATGTTTCCTGCCTCTAATGTGTCCAACCCCTTAATAATCTTATACGTTTTGATAAGATCTCCTCTCATCCTTCTAAATCCCTGTAAAGCGTCTTTGAGTGTTTGAAAAGCGCTATATAAATGTAATGCATTATTATTATTATTATTATTATTCAATTGCATTCAGTTGCATTCAATTGTATGAAAAGTGCTAGATAAATAAAGTTATTATTATTATTATTATTATTATTATTATGATTATTATTATTATTATTATTATGATTATTATTATTATTATTATTAATATTATTATTATTATTATTATTATTATTATTATTATTATTATTATTATTATTATTATTATTATTATTATTATTACTACACCAGTCCCACCTGCCTGCGTTTGGCCCATATCCCTCTATACCTTTAACCCAAGGAAGTCGATGGGCTACGTGTTTTTCCACTGTAGAGTAGCAGGCAAAGGAGGGAAACGTAGATTTTATCTGTGCTTTGTAGTTACCTTCTCCTAGCTAACAATGATCTATTCTACATTTTCCTTGAACTTCACCCCTTGTGTCTCGTTTTCACACCTTACCCTTCCATATCTCTATGTCTCCCTCTCCCCTGACTCTCAGCCTGAAGAAGGGTATCGACCCAAATCGTCACCCATTCCTTCTCTCCAGAGATGCTGCCCGTCCCGCTGAGTTACTCCAGCATTTTAGACGTATCTCCGGGAAACTTGTAGAGGTATATAAGATCATGGGAATAAATAAGGTGAATAGCCGCACTCGTTACCCCAGCAGGGGAAGGAACAACCAACAGGACATAATTTATGCTGAGAGGGACAATAAACAATAGACAATAGACGATAGACAATAAACAATAGACAATAGGTGCAGGAGGAGGCCAATTGGCCCTTTGAGCCAGCACCGCCATTCACCGCTGATCATCCACAATCAGTATCACGTTCCTGCCTTCTCCCCATATCCCTTGACTCCGTTATCTTTAAGAGCTCTATCTAACTCCCTCTTGAAAGCACCCAGTGAATTGGCCTCCACTGCCTTCTGAGGCAGAGAATTCCACAGATTCACAACTCTCTGGGTGAAAAAGATTTTCCTCATCTCCGTTCTAAATGGCCTACCCCTTATTCTTAAACTGTGGCCCCTGGTTCTGGACTCCCCCAACATCCAAGATAAGACAAGACTTAATACAAACCCGAGTGGCAACATTTTCACTCGTATGGAAAGAGCTGCTAGCGAAGATACATGAGACAGATACTATCTTACCATTGGATATATATATAAGGATAACAAAAGATGAGAAAGATTTGGGTTCAATGAGGCAAATGGAGCTAGATTAGATGGGGCATCGTTGTCATCATGGATGAGTTAGGTTGAAGAGTCTGTTTCCGCGCTGTATGATTCTATGACTGTGTGACTGAGTGTACAGGACCCAAAATGAGAAAACGTCGGTTTTAGGTGAGCGGAGCAACACTTTCACACAGAGGATGGTGCGAGCTGCCAGAGGATATCGCAGAGGCAGGTACAATCTCTACACCATTTAGGGCGGCACAGTGGCGCAGCAGTAGAGTTGCTGCCTTACAACGTGAGAGAGACTTAGGTTCAATCCTGACTACAGGTACTGTCTGTACTGAGTTTGTACGTTCTCCCTGTGACCGCGTGGGTTATCTCCGGGTGCTCCGGTTTCATATAAACATAGAAGATAGGTGCAGGAGTAGGCCATTCGGCCCTTCGAGCCCAGCACCCAACATGACAGTTTTGGTCTCCTAATTTGAGGAAGGACATCCTTGTAATTGAGGCAGTGCAGCGTAGGTTCCCGAGATTGATCCCTGGGATGGCGGGAATGACATATGAGGAAAGATTGAAAAGACTAGGCTTGTATTCACTGGGTGAGAGGGGATCTTATAGAAACGTATAAGATTCTAAAAGTACTGGACAAGCTAGATGCAGGAAAAATGTTCCCAATGTTGGGCAAGTCCAGAACCAGGGGCCACAGTCTTAGAATAAAGAGGAGGCCATTTACAACTGAGGTGAGAAAAAACTTTTTCACCCAGAGAGTTGTGAATTTGTGGAATTCTCTGCCACAGATGGCAGTGGAAGCCAAATCACTGGATGGATTTAAGAGAGAGCTAGATAGAGTTCTAGGGGCTAGTGGAATCAAGGGATACGGGGAGAAGGCAGGCACGAGGTATTGATTGGGGACGATCAGCCATGATCACAATGAATGGCGGTGCTGGCTCGAAGGGCTGAATGGCCTCCTCCTGCACCTATTTTCTATGTTTCTATGTTTCTATGATCATGGCTGATCATCCACAATCAGTACTCCGTTCTTGCTTTCTCCCCATACCCCTTGATTCCATTAGCCCTACGAGCCAAATCTAACTCTCTCTTGAAAGCATCCAGTGAATTGGCCGACACTGCCTTCTGTGGCAGAGAATTCCTCCCACACTCCAAAGACGTGCAGTTTTACAGGTTAATTAGCCTCTTTAAATTGTCCTTAGTGCTTAGAATAAGAACTAGTGTGAATGGGGGATCGTTGGTTGGCATGGACTCGGTGGGTCGAAGGGCCTGTTTCCGCGCTATATCTCTAAAACTAAACTGAACCAACTATGCCAGCCCCCTCATGCTCCATCCCAGAGTGAATCTCCTGTTCAGCTCCCTCAGAACTCCCAAAACTGGAGCGGAAGCAAGACCTGCTTTCTGAGGAGACTGAGAAAATTCAGTGTATCTCCAATTACAAGCAATTCACATCGGTAGAGCTGCTGCCGTACAGTGCTACCATCCCCAGTTCAATCCTGACATTGGGAGTTGGCACGTTCTACCTGTGACCGTGTGGATTTCCTCTGTATGTCCCGGTTTTCTCGCACATCCAAAGTCAAATGGGGCTGACAGGTTAATTGGCCTCTGTGAATTGCCCCTAGTGGGTGGAGGAGTGGTGGAACCTAACGGAAAGTGATGAGAATGTGGAGAAAGCAAACCAATTGAATTAATGTAAAAGTGGTGCAGATCACAAAAGTGGGTGATCGGTGGTCGGCATGGACACAGTGGGCCGAAGGGCCTGTTTCCATGCAGTATTGCTCTTCTGACTGGAATTTAGAAGGATGAGAGGGGATCTTATCGAAACGTATGAGATTATTAAGGAGTTGGACACGTTAGAGGCAGGAAACATGTTCCCAATGTTGGGGGAGTCCAGAACCAGGGGCCACAGTTTAAGAATAAGGGGTAGGCCATTTAGAACTGAGATGAGGAAAAACTTTTTCAGTCAGAGAGTTGTGAATCTGTGGAATTCTCTGCCTCAGAAGGCAGTGGAGGCCAATTCTCTGAATGCATTCAAGAGAGAGCTAGTTAGAGCTCTTAAGGATAGCGGAGTCAGGGGGTATGGGGAGAAGGCAGGAACGGGGTAGTGATTGAGAATAATCAGCCATGTTCACATTGAATGGTGGTGCTGGCTCGAAGGGCCGAATGGCCTCCTCCTGCACCTATTGTCTATTGTCTATTGTCTATTGACTCGACCACCACTCAAAATGGAAATGTTGAGAGAACCCCAGTGACATGGCAGTTGAGGTATTTGAGGCAGGTGCTATAAGAACAATTAAAAGGCACTTGGACAGGTACGCGGATAGGACAGGTTTCGAGGGGTATGGGCCAAGCGTGGGCAAGTGGGACCAGAGTAGATGGGGCGTTTTGGTCGGCATGGGGAAGTTGAGCTGAAGGGCCTACTTCCATGTGCAGGAAGGAAATGCAGATGCTGATTTACATAGAGGATAGACACAAAATGCTGGAGTAACTCAGCGGGACAGGCAGCATCTCTGGGGAGAAGGACTGGGTGACGTTTCGGGTCGAGACCCTTCTTCAGTCTGAAGAAAGATCTCGACCCGAAACGTCACCCGTCCCTTCTCTCCAGAGATGCTGCCTGTCCCGCTGAGTTACTCCAGCACTTTGTGCCAGTCCGGCCTATTTCCATGAAGTGTGACTCTGCGAGCTCGTGTCTCAATGGCGAATGGGTGCTGCTCGGTTTTTCACAACCCCCTTGTACACTGATGAAACTGCCCATTCTGAACGCAGTGTCCGTTTCAAGCCTAGAACATTGACAGAGATACAAAGGACAAGTCGCCCCTTGGAGGAGGTGGGACTGAGGGTTTAGTTTACACCTGTAGCCAGTGAGCTCCGAGGACACGTCCAAAGAACAATGGCGAGGTGCAGACAATGGACAATTAGCTCTGAAAGGCAGCACCAAAGCCCAAGGCAGTTGGATCTGCTAATCTATCAAAAGCAGCCCCGCAAGGAGAGAGAATGACTGATTGTAGTGTTGTTCAGCAGGAATTCGTTTTTACATTGCCTTTCTTGGCAGTGATGCGCGGAATTACTGTACTGTTGTTGCTGTGTGTCAACATTTGTGATCTGTGTCAGTGCCTTAGGTGCTGGGATTATCAGCTACACACCTGCATTATTCTTTAAAAAAGAAGGCTGACAATGGAAGGCAACAGGGTCATTTTTCATCCATGTGTGAGCTGAGGCCATAATTGCCTTCCGATCAAAAGGTTGGGGCTGCTTTCTTATTTTCGGGAGCAGGTGAAGGAAGGCATTGTGTGCCGAAGACAGACACTAAATGGTGGAGTAACTCAGTGGGCCGGGCAGCATCTCTGGAGAGAAGGAGTGGGTGAAGTTTCGGGTCGAGAACCTTCTTCAGACTGAGAGTTGGGGGAGTGGGAAACGAGAGGTATGAAAAGGGGTCCAGAACAAATTGATGGTGCACAAGAGGTGGAGTCCACAATTGTCCATTGTTGGCTGTGGAAGAGGAGATAATGAAGGATACAAAGAGTGAAGCTCACAAGATGACTCGGGTGAGGGAGGGACAGCTCCCGTAGGCCCCTGGGTGGGGGCCGACATCGGGAGCTCCGGCAGCGGCAGCGACAACGTCTTCGCCCGCCCCGAATCGCGGGGCTTGGGTCGGCCCGCCGCAGACCTTTCACCGCCCGGCGGGTGCTTCAATGTCGGGAGCCCCGACCGCCCCGACGTGGCAACTCCAACAGCCTGACCGCGGGAGAAGACGGCAGGGGAAGAGAAAAAGACATTCTGGCCTTCCATCACAGTGAGGAGGGGACTGGAGGAGACTCACTGTGATGGATGTTTCTTTTGTTTGGTGTTGGTTTATGATTGTATGTGTTATTGCATATTTTTATTGCTTCTTTTTATTGGTCTTATTGTTGAACTGTGGGTAAATTTTCCTTTCACTGCACAATTATGTGTATGTGACAAATAAATTGACTATTGACTATTGATAATTGACTATTGACTATTGACAGCTGACGACATCATCGATGTAAGCCAGCATCTGCAGTTCCTTCCGACAGTACCTAAGATACTGTGCACCATTGGGGTAATAGTGAAAGGAGTTTCACCCCAGTAATCCTCCCGACACCAGGTCCGTTTCTATTTTCAGTTTTAGTTTGTGTTTTAGAGATACAGCAATGAAGCAGGCCCTTACAGGCCCGAGTCCGCGCCCACCATCGATCATCCAATCACACCAGGCGGTAGGGTGGCGCAGCGGTAGAGTTGCTGCCTGACAGCATCAGAGACCTTTGTTCCATCCAGACTACGGGCGATGTTTGTGTGGAGTTTGTACGTTCTCCCGGTGACCGCCTGGGTTTCCCCGGGTGCTCCAGTTTCCTCCCACACTTCAAAGATGTACATGTTTGTAGGTTAACTGGCTTCGGTTAAAAAATCGTAAGATGTCCCTAGTGTGTGCGGTAGTGTTGAGGCCAGCTCATTGGCTATATTTAAGAGGGAGTTAGATGTGGCCCTTGTGGCTAAAGGGATTAGGGGGTATGGAGAGAAGGCAGGTATAGGTTACTGAGTTGGATGATCAGCCATGATCATATTGAATGGCAGTGCAGTCTCGAAGGGCCGAATGGCCTATTCCTGCACCTATTTTCTATGTTTTCTATGTTCGTGTACGGGGTGATCGCTGGTGAGCGTGGACTCGGTGAGCCCAAGGGCCTGTTTCCGCGCTGTATGTCTAAAGTATAAAATCTAAAGTCTAAAGTCCAAAGTCTAAAATCTATGTTATCCCGCTTTCTCTCCACTTCCTGTACATTCAGGGGCAGTTTACATACAAACCCTTACGGTCTTTGGGATGTGGGACAAAAGCAGAGCCCCTGGAGAAAACCCACGCGGTCACAGGGAGGACGTGCAAACTCCACACAGACAGCACCCAAGATCAGGATCGAACTAGGGTGTCTGGCGCTGTGAGGCAGTGGCTCTGCTGCTGTGCCACTGTTGCTAACCTGTTAATATCCTCATGCCCCAGCGTATGTGATGGGGGCAAAGAACAAGGAGACATGACTCATTTCATTCAGTCCTCCCAGGCACAGTAATGATGGAGCAAGAAGCTGTGCTGAACTGTAAGCAAATAATGCCTGCTGCGTCCTAAACTAACTGCAGTCGTGTTGGCTCGGAGTCAAACTCCTTGACAAATGCAGTCTTGGAGAAATTACAAATAATAGACTGGAGAAGGGTCCTGACCCGAGACGTTCACCACTCCGTGTTCCCCAGAGATGCTGCCTGACCCACTGACTTACTCCAGCATGCTGTGTCATTGACTGTGTACAACGTCTCCATGGAGACACTTCAGAGCAGAAGGCATTTCCCTTCCATGCAAGAACTCTGATGCTGGATATCTGCAGGCAAACCTCATCACATATTGTAAGCAGGAGAAGAAATCCAAACACGCAGAAAATCTCTAAGAGGAATTGACGGAAGTAAACTTTCTTTTATGTCATAGAGTCATACAGTGTGGAAACCGGCCCTTGGCCCAATGGCCACAATGCCCCATCTATACTTAGAAACATAGAAACATAGAAAATAGGTAGAGTAGGCCATTCGGCCCTTCGAGCCTGCACCGCCATTCAATATGATCATGGCTGATCATCCAACTCAGTATCCTGTACCTGCCTTCTCTCCATACCCCCTGATCCCTTTAGCCACAAGGGCCACATCTAACTCCCACTTAAATATAGCCAATGAACTGGCCTCAACTACCTTCTGTGGCAGAGAATTCCACAGATTCGCCACTCTCCGTGTGAAAAAAAATGTTCTCATCTCGGTCCTAAAAGACTTCCCCCTTATCCTTAAACTGTGACCCCTTGTTCTGGACTTCCCCAACATCGGGAACAGTCTTCCTGCATCTAGCTTGTCCAACCCCTTAAGAATTTTGTAAGTTTCTATAAGATTCCCCCCTCAATCTTCTAAATTCAAGCGAGTACAAGCCTAGTCTATCCAGTCTTTCTTCATATGAAAGTCCTGCCATCCCAGGAATCAATCTGGTGAACCTTCTCTGTACTCCCTCTATGGCAAGAATGTCTTTCCTCAGATTAGGAGACCAAAACTGTACGCAATACTCCAGGTGTGGTCTCACCAATGCCCTGTACAACTGCAGCAGAACCTCCCTGCTCCTATACTCAATACTTGTCCCACTTGCCTGCGTTTGCCCCATACCCCTCTAAACCTGTCCTATCCATATACCTGTCCAAATGTTTCTTAAACGTTGTGATAGTACGTACCTCAACTACCTTCTCCAGCAGCACGTTCAGGATGCTCACCACCCTTTGAGGAAAAAAGGTACTCCTCAGGTTCCTATTAAATCTTCCCCCCCCCCCCTTACCTTAAACCTATGTCCTCTCTGTCCTACTCGGGGCAAGAGACTCTGTGCGACTACCCGATCTATTCCTCTCTGGGTTTTGTACCCCTCTATAAGAAAACCCCTCATCCTCAGGCCTTTCAGCCCACAGGCCCTTCAGCCCACCGAGTCTGCGCCGACCAGCGATCCCTGTGCATTAACACTATCCTACAGGCACTAGGGACAATTTTACATTTGCGCCAAGCCAATTAACTTACAAACCTGTATGTCTTTGGAGTGTGGGATGAAGCTGAAGATCTCGGAGAAAACCCACGCGGTCACGGGGAGAACGTACAAACGTGAGCGGCACGGTGGCGCAGCGGTAGAGTTGATGCCTTACAGCGAATGCAGCGCCGGAGACTCAGGTTCGATCCTGACTACGGGTGCCGTCTGTACAGAGTTTGTACCTTCTCCCCGTGACCTGCGTGGGTTTTCTCCGAGATCTTCGGTTTCCTCCCACACTCCAAAGACGTACAGGTATGTAGGTTAATTGACTGGGTAAATGTAAAAATTGTCCCTAGTGTGTGTAGGATAGTGTTAATGTGCGGGGATCGCTGGGCGGCGCGGACCAGGTGGGCCGAAGGGCCTGTTTCCGCGCTAAATCTAAATCTAAAAACTCCGTACGGACAGCACCCGTAGTCGGGTTCAAACCCGGGCCTCTGGCGCTGCAAGCGCTGTAAGGCAACAACACTACTACCGCTCCACCGTGCCGCACAAAATGTGTGCAAAACATGACGATAAAGAGCCATTGAACCATTGATAAAGTACTAAAGCGGGCAAAACGAAGTTGTTCACTGTACCTCAGGACGCGTGACAACAATAAACGTAAAACCTCTTTACAAAGAGTCTCTCAGGTGAGCCTGGAATTGTCGGAGCTCGGTCCCTGCACCTGCACTGCTGCCTGTAGTCCCAGAGGAGCAGAGATTAGGACGGCTTTGGCAGCCGATGATGTCCCCAGGGCCCCTGCCTCTGCACACTGACTTGGGCGATCCAGCATTCCTGGCCTGCCACCCTATCTCACAAGCCCTGGAGGGCAAGACAGCGAGTGAGGGGACTCACACTCCATGCATAAACTCCCCCGCACATAAACGGACAATCGCCACCTTGCCCTGCACCGCGAATCCACCATAAAATGAACGAGCGAGCACTGGCTTGGTTTCTGCTGGACAGCACTGCCTCAAGAGGCAGCCGATCGAGCATTTTGTAGATACTCCCATCCTTCCCTTTCAGGCAGGCCTTATTCGAAACAGCTGTGGGACACAAATATGCATTGACCAGCGGAGAGAGAAGAGGTCACATTTTAAAATAAACAGTGCGCTGCTGACACAAGTTTAAAGATCTCAAAGGAGAAATTACTTTGCTGGCAGCTTCATTTTAAGGAGGAGAGGACGGTGCGGTATGTTGGTCACTGTACAGAGAGGGAGAGAGGACTCCCCGGCTTCTTTTTGGTAAACGGGATTGGAGACACAATCAACAGTGGAGCAAGCAGGTGGGCAAACTGCTCCCAGTCCTGTCAACACCTCCCGGAAATAAGCAGCTAGCAGTCTGGGAGACTGGCCAAGGGCGAGCTCCCCCCCCCCCCCCCCCCCCCCCCCACCACATTTTATTTCACTTGCCTTTCCTCTCTCTCTCCCTCTCTCTCTTTTTCCCTCTCTCTTTCCTCTCTTCCTCTCTCTCTCTCTCTCTCTCTCTCTCTCTCTCTCTCTCTCTCTCTCTCTCTCTCTCTCTCTCTCTCTCTCTCTCTCTCTCTCTCTCCCTCTCCCTCTCCCTCTCTATTTCTCTCTCTCTCTGTCTCTCTATCTCTGACTGTCTGTCTGTCTCTCTCTCCCTCTCTTTCTCTCTATCGATTTCTGTCTCTTCTTGTCCCTCTATGTCTGTCTCTCTGTCTGTCTCTCTGTCTCTCTCTCTCTCCCCCTCTCTCTCTCTCTCTCTCTCCCTCTCCCTCTCTATTTCTCTCTCTCTCTGTCTCTCTATCTCTGACTGTCTGTCTGTCTCTCTCTCTCTCTCTCTCTCTCTATTGATTTCTGTCTCTCCTTGTCCCTCTATGTCTGTCTCTCTGTCTGTCTCTCTCTCCCTCTCTCTCTCCCTCTCTCTCTCTCACAACTCACCCCGGTCACTCCATCTTCTCCCCTCTCCCATCAAGCAAGAGGTACAGAAGTGTGAAAACACGCACCTCCAGATTCAGACAGTTTCTTCCCAGTCGTTATCAGGCAACTGAACCGTCCTCTCACCAGCTAGAGAGCGGTCCTGACCTCCCATCTACCTCATTGGAGACCCTGGACTTTATCCTACACTGAATGGTTATTCCCTTTATCCTGGGTCTGTACACTGAGGACGGCTAGATTGTAACCATGTATAATCTTTCTGCTGACTGGATAGCATGCCAACATGAAGCTTTTCACTGTACCTCGGTGCGTGTGACAACAAAAATTAACGAAAATTAAAGTAAGTTCCAAGCTGGAGGATATATTCTGCATCACTCCATCTCATCTCATCTTCGTGAGAATGATCCGAGGAATGAGTAGGTTAACATATGATGAGCGTTTGATAGCACTGGGCCTGCACTCGCTGGAGTTTAGAAGAATGAGGGGGGACCTCATTGAAACATACAGAATAGTGAAAGGCCTGGATAGAGTGGATGTGGAGAGGATGTTTCCACTAGTGGGAGAGTCTAGGACCAGAGGTCATAGCATCAGAATTAAAGAACATTCTTTTAGGAAGGAAATGAGGAGGAATATCTTGAGGTGCTGAATCTGTGGAATTCTTTGCCACAGAAGGCTGTAGAGGCCAAGTGGGTGGATATGTTGAAGTCTGAGATAGATGGATTCTTGATTAGTACGGGTGTCAGAGGTTATGGGGAGAAGGCATGAGAATGGGGTTAGAGGGAGAGATAGATCAGCCATGATTGAATGGTGGAGTAGGCTCGATGGGCCGAACGGCCTAATTCTGCTGCTATGATCTTTTGATCCCATGCCTGGGAATTTCAGTTTGAGTCAGTGACGTGGGGGCGGGGGGGGGGGGGGGGGGAAGGGATATTCTGGGTGTTTGCAGCTGGAAAGTGTCCCCACTACCTCTTTCACCCTCCCCACGGAGCCATGCCTCTGATACTGACACTGGCTACAGGCTGACTGTCTCAGGGCGACTTTAGGCCAGATAACTGCAGAAGGCCTGTGGGCATGTTACTCCAAGATGGTGTTCCAAGGAGACACAAGAGACTGCAGATGCTGGAATCGGGAGCAAAAGGAGACCAAACTGCTGGAGGAACTCAGCGGGTCAGGCATCATCTGCGGAGGGAGAGGAATTATTGACGATTATTTGACAATTCAACAAGAATAGATTATATTCATTCTGATTTTTGTTGATCACATTTTTAACTTAACATTTAGATTTTTTTTTTGATTTAGATTTAGAGATACAGCGCAGAAACAGGCTCTTCGGCCCACCGGGTCTGCGCCGCCCAGCGATCCCCGCACACTAACACTATCCTACATACACTAGGGACAATTTAAAAAAAAACATTTGCCCAGCCAATTAACCTACATACCTGTACGTCTTTGGAGTGTGGGAGGAAACCGAAGATCTCGGAGAAAACCCACGCAGGTCATGGGGAGAACGTACAAACTCCGTACAGACGGCGCCCGTAGTCAGGATCGAACCTGAGTCTCCGGCGCTGCATTCGCTGTAAGGCATTAAAAGGCAGCTACATGGACAGGAAAGGTTTAGAGGGATAATGGGTGATCGTTTGTCAGCACGGACTTGGTAGGGCCGAAGGGTCTTTTTCCACGCTGCATCTCTGAAAATAAAACTAAAACAAGAAAATAAAGTGCTGGATGAACTGGTAGGGCGGCACGGTGGCGCAGCGGTAGAGTTGCTGCCTTACAGCGCTTGCAGCACCAGAGACCCGGGTTCGATCCCGACTACGGGTGCTGTCTGTACGGTGTTTGTACGTTCTCCCGGTGACCTGCCTGGGTTTTCTCCGAGATCTTCAGTTTCCTCCCACACTCCAAAGACGTACAGGTTTGTAGGCTAATTGGCTTGGTGTGTGTGTAAATTGTCCCTAGTGTGTGTGGGATAGTGCTAATGTGAGGGGATCACTGGTCGGTGCGGACCCGGTGGGTCGAAGGGCCTGTTTCCGCGCTGTATCTCTAAACTAAACTAAACTGAAAAACACAGTGGGTTAGGCTTATCTGTGGAGAGTAGACACAAGGAACAGCGGATGCTAGTTTACGAAAACAAAAACATTGTGTTATGAGGCGGGTCAGGCAGTAGATCCGAAGAACATGGACAGATGACATTTTGCGTTGGGCCAGTAAGGTGAAAATAAATAGGTGGGGGTGGCAAGTGATAGGTGGATACAGGTGAGGTAGGTTTTGAATGGCAAATGGTTGGACAAAGATGAAAAGACAAAGGTTAGTGAGATTGGGAGATAAGGAGGGAAGTCAAGTCAAGTCAAGTCAATTTTATTTGTATAGCACATTTAAAAACAACCCACGTTGACCAAAGTGCTGTACATCTGTTTAGGTACTATGGAAAAAATGAAACATACAGTAGCACACAAACATAACAGCACATACAAAACAGTTCACAGCGCCTCCTCAATGGGCCTGAAACGCTAGGGAGTAGAAATAGGTTTTGAGCCTGGACTTAAAGGAGTCGATGGAGGGGGAAGTTCTGATGGGGAGAGGGATGCTGTTCCACAGTCTAGGAGCTGCAACCGCAAAAGCGCGGTCACCCCTGAGCTTAAGCCTAGACTGCGGGATAGTGAGTAGCCCGAAGTCGGCCGACCTGAGGGACCTGGAGATAGAGTGGTGGGTTAGAAGATTTTTGATGTAGGGGGGGGGGATGTCCATTTAGGGAAGAGGAGTGTAAAGTGAGGGCAGAGGAAGGAAACAGGTGCACACCCAGGTGAGGCACAGGGCAGAGACGGGAGATAAAAGAAGGTAGACACAAAATGCTGTAGTAACTCAGGCAGCATCTCTGGAGAGAAGGAATGGGTGATATTTCAGGTTGAGACCCTTCTTCAGACTCTGATATCCGGAGATGAAAGGGGGTGTGTTTGCAGGTTAATGATCTAAAATTGGAGGGTTCCATTTTCATAATGTTGGATTTATGAACTACCCAAACGGAATATGAGATGTTGTGGAACAAGAGATACAGGGTGCTGAAGTAACTGGTCAGGAAGCATCTCTGGAGAACACGGATAGGCGACGTTTCGGATCTGGGACACTTCTTCAGAAGTCGGGAGAAGGGTCCTGACCCAAAGCTACCTATGTTCTCAGCTACCTATGTCCTCCAGAGATGCAGTAAGGTGAGCGAGGCCGGCAGGAGAGGAGAGGGAACCGGGATTTGGCCTACCACTCCCTCGAGGTCGGCTGAAGGAGGCACCCCCGAGAAACAAAGATGGACAGGCGAGGAGATGGACGTCACGTCCAAGGAAGGTGATGTCTGGAGGCCCTGCAGCAGCCTGGAGCTCGCCTGGACCTGCCACCGCTCACGACATCCACAACGCGGACTGGACTCTGAAAATGGCGGCAAGACATTTAGACTATTTCTTGCATGTAGACTATTTCTGTCCACTGATTGACTTGCCATTTTGTTTTTGTTTGAGCTTATTCTGGAATGATTTCCACCTGGATGAGACCCTGCCAATGGGAGTCGCCAGAAATGAGTGTGGCAATTAGCCCAACGTCAATCAGACTAAACTTAGTAAAGCCAAGAGAGTTGTAACAAGTCAGTTTGTGTTACGACTATAAAATCCAAAAGAGTTGCTTGACAAATTCATATTTTATTTAGAGCTTGCTATCCCATTTAAAACCACACTTTGCTAATGGGGGTGTGCTTAGAAGTGGCAATGCTCCAGTTTACTTTAGTTTAGAGATACAGCGCAGAAACGGTGGCGTTAGAGTTGCTGCCTTACAGCGAATGCAGCGCCGGAGACTCAGGTTCGATCCTGGCTACGGGTGCTGTCTGTACGGAGTTTGCACGTTCTCCCCGTGACCTGCGTGGGTTTTCTCCGAGATCTTCGGTTTCCTCCCACACTCCAAAGACGTACAGGAACGTAGGTTAATTGACTGGGTAAATGTAAAAATTTTCCCTAGTGTGTGTAGGATAGTGTTAATGTGCGGGGATCGCTGGGCGGCGTGGACTCGGTGGGCCGAAGGGCCTGTTTCCGCGCTGTATCTCTAAATCTAAAAAAATCTTTTAAAAATCAGGCCCTTCTGCCCACCGAGTCCGTGCTGGCCAGAGAACCCCGCACACTAACACTATCCTACACACACTAGGGCCAATTTACAATTAGACCAAGCCAATTAACCTACAAACCTGCACGTCTTTGGAGTGTGGGAGGAAACTGGAGCACCCAGAGAAAAAACCACGCAGGTCACGGGGAGAACGTACAAACTCCATACTGGCAGCACCTGTAGTCAGGATCGAACCCGGGTCTCTGGCGCTGTGAGGCAGCAACTCTACCGCTGCGCCACCGTGCCGCCCTGCTCTGGGACCTGTTTGCAAGAAAGGAATTTCACTGGGCCGTTGCAGTTCACACACATGCGACAATAAAAGCCCCATTGATTGAGAATTCAGGCACAGAAACGTCATATTATACATCGTCTAACAACGCCCATGTGACAAGTGTTCCACCATGTGTTGTGTAGAGGTGAGTAGTGATGGGCTCAAGGCTCTGCCAAGACCTCTGCTCCATATTCTGCTGAAGTTTGTGAAAGTTTAGCTCACTAGTTAGCACTGAGGGATTTCCACATCTTATTTTTAGTCTCGTTTAGTTCAGAGGTGCAGCATGGGAACAGGCCCTTCGGCCCACCGCGTCCGTGCCGGCTAGCGATTGCTCATGCACTAGTTCTATCCTGCAACCTTTACAGAAGCCCATTTACCTGTAAACCAACACGTCTTTGGGACGTGGGAGGAAACCGGAGTGCACAGAGGCAGCGGAGTTGCTACCTAACAGCGCCACAGACCTGGGTTCGATCCTCACTACAGGTGCTATCTGTAAGGAGTTTCCTCCCACACTCCAAAGACGCACAGGTTTGCAGGGTAATTGGCTTTGGCAAATTTGTAAAATGTCCCCAGTGTGTAGGGTAGTGCCAGTGTACGGGTGATCACTGTTTTGCACGAACTCTGTGGGCCGAAGGGCCTGTTCCCGTACTGTATCTCTAAAGTCTAAAGTCTAACGTCACCCGGAGGAAACCCACGCAGTCACGGGGAGAACGTGCAAACTCCGTACAGACAGCACCCGTAGTCAGGACCGATCCCGGGTCTCTGGCGCTGTGAGGCCGCAGCTCCACCTGCTGTGCTACTGTGCCGCCCTTAACACTGTGCGTCATGGACATAGAGTCATGGAATCATAGAGAGTGGAAATTCTGCAGGTAATCTACCAGTGCTGTGAACGGTTTTGTTCAGGGACGAGGACAAACATTCGCAGGAATTAAAGAACTCCACATCGTAGGGGAAGGAATTGGCCATTCCCCGCCATTCGAAACATCTTCACCACTCATCGAAGTCGTGGCCGATCCTGACACGTTTCCATTTTCCAACACTATTCTCATGAGCCTCAGAACATCCCCGCATCAAACCACGATGATTATTGGGTTCCCCAAGATACTGCAGATGCTGGAATCTCGAGCAAAGACAGTGCTTGCTGGAGGAACTCAGCTGTTCCTGACCCGAAATGTTAGTCGTTAGCCCATTACCCTCCACAGACAAGGTGACTATTGCATTCATTGGACAGGAGAAGGTGATCAAATGGTGACCATTTGTTTGATAGTTTTGTGGTCTTGGTTCCTGCAGCTGACGGGCCTCATCTAGCTTTTGGGCACATTGCAGTCTTCCGGATCAAGATTGTATTCCGCAGCTTTGGGTAAGTTTACTTCTCTCTGTACCAGTTGTCTAAAGATGTTCAACTTTACAGTGTGGAGACAAGCCCTTTGCTCACGGAGTCCATGCCAACTATCGATCGCTAGTGGGAGAGTCTAGGACTAGAGGTCATAGCCTCAAAATTAAAGGACATTCTTTTCGGAAGGAGATGAGGAGATATTTCTTTAGGCAAAGGGTGGTGCATCCGTGGAATTCTTTGCCACAGAAGGCTGTGGAGGTCAAGTCAGTGGATACTTTTAAGGCAGGCATAGATATATTTTTGATTAGTACAGGTGTCAGAGGTTATGGGGAGAAGGCAGGAGAATGGGGTTAGGAGGGAGAGATAGATCAGCCATGATTCTGAGGCTATGACCTCTAGTGCTAGACTCTCCCACTAGTGGAAACATCCTCTTCACATCCACTCTATCCAAGCTTTTCACTGTTCTGTTTGCGTTTCACATAAAGGATTGGGAGTGCCTGGAACGAGTTGCCAGAGGAGGTAGTTGAGAATTTACTATTGGACTGTTGAAGAAACATTGAGATAACGACAGGGACAGGATAAGTTTAGAGGGATAGAGGCTAAACACAGGCAGGTGGCACTATTGTGGATGGGACACGTTGGCAGGTGTCGGCAAGTTGGGCCAAAGGTCCTGTTTCCACACTGTGAGACTCTATGACTATAACTCCCCACTCAAAAGCATTCATCGAGTCAGAGAATCATACAGCACGGAAACAGGCCCTTCGGCCCATCTTGTGCGTGCCATGCATAATGCCCCATCTACACTGGTCCTATTTGGCCTCGTTTGGCCCACACCTCACTGAACCTTTCCTATCCAGGTACTGCTCTGCAAGAGCATCCACCAGAAGGATTGCTGCAGTTCAGATACAGTCACCACCTTCTCTGGTGCCATTTGAAAACCCCCCCACACCAGAAGTCCCCCTGAAAATATGGCGTCTAGGCTTCGATTCGTACCAGCATCTGCAGTTATTTTCTTATACTTCTTAAACTATTTTCTATGTTTCTATGTTTCTATGCACTGTGCCTTGAAGCTGCTTTCTAGACCATGTGTGAATTTCATCCTGTCAAGTCAAGTCAAGTCAATTTTATTTGTATAGCACATTTAAAAACAACCCACGTTGACCAAAGTGCTGTACATTTGATTAGGTTCCAATAGAAAAAAAAAATGAAAACATACAGTAGCACGCAAACAGTTCACAGCGCCTCCTCAATGAGCCTCAAACGCTAGGGAGTAGAAATATGTTTTGAGCCTGGACTTAAAGGAGTCGATGGAGGGGGCAGTTCTGATCGGGAGAGGGATGCTGTTCCACAGTCTAGGAGCTGCAACCGCAAAAGCGCGGTCACCCCTGAGTTTAAGCCTAGACCGCGGGATAGTGAATAGCCCCAAGTCGGCCGATCTGAGGGACCTGGAGTTAGAGAGGGGGGTTAGAAGATTTTTGATGTAGGGGGGGGAGTGTCCATTTAGGGCTTTATACGTGAATAGGAGGAGCTTGAAGTTGATTCTGTACCGTACAGGGAGCCAGTGGAGAGAGGCCAGAATCGGGGTGATGTGGTCCCTTTTACGGGTACCCGTCAGGAGTCTCGCTGCGGCGTTTTGGACCAGTTGCAGGCGGGACAGGGAAGATTGGCTGATCCCAGTGTATAGGGAATGGCTCATCGGAAAATTGCTTCCAAGCTGGTTCATTTCCCACCGTGAGGCTTGGCTCTACAACTGGCATTCGGAGCTAATATTGTTTAATGCAGCTCAGTGGGTTTCTCAGTGTGTGCTCCACTGTACAGCCAAGCCACCCACTGGAAATGAATGTCAAAACAGCTTGATGTACATGCGCAATTTACACTGATTATAAAATTCCTGGCACTCAATGGAATCTGTCCAGTTGCTCCTTCTGATCAGCATCAGCGGGTGGGCCATTCATACAACGCTGAACAGCACGATACAGGCAACTAACCGCCTTTTGTTTCTGCATTTAAGCAAAGGGATGGTGGTGATTTGGACAGTTCAGTTGCTTGGCTGAAATCCAAGGCAAAAATTCAACGTCTCTGAAGATGTGCCAGAAACGTTGGTGGCACGCTCCAGCACAGATCCCATCGTAATTCCTAATAGACTAGGAATTTGGGAGCCGCTCTTTGCTTTCATAATCCCAGCTGTCTCCAATGGAAAGCGAAAAAAAAAAATAGGCAACTGAAGTGATAATATTAAGAGTGCAAATGATAATTCAGCGTTCACTAAAGTATTCGAGACATGGAATTAATTTTAGTTGAGTTTTTGTTTAGTTTAGAGATACAGCGCGGAAACATGTCCTGCGGCCCACCGAGTCCACACCGACCAGCGATCCCCGCACATTAACACTATCCTACACACACTAGGGACAATTTATATTTATGCCAAGCCAATTTATCTACATACTATACCTGTACGTCTTTGGAGTGTGGGAGGAAACCGAGGATCTCGAAGAAAACCCACGCAGGTCACGGGGAGAACGTACAAACTCCGTTCTGCAGACAAGCACCCACAGTCAGGATGGAACCCGGTTCTCGGGAGCTGTAAGGCGGCAACTCTACCGCTGCGCCACCGCGCCGCTCGATTGAAAGATACAGCATGGAAACAGTTCCGTTGGCATGTGGGCAAGCTGAACCAAAGGGCCTGTTTCTACCTTGTATGAGTCCATGCCTTCCATCGATCACCCGTTTACACTAGTTTAGAGTTTAGAGATGCAGCAATGAAACAGGCCCTTCGACCCACTGAGTCCGTGCCGACCAGCGATCCCCGTACACTAGCACTATCCTACACACGAGGGACAATGTACAATCTTTACTGAAGCCAATTAACCTACACATCTTTGAAGAAACCGGAACACCCGGGGAAAACCCACGCGGTCACGAGGAGAACGTACAAACTCCATTTGTACTTTATGTTATCCCACTTTCTCATCCATTCCCCTCACTTATCCCAGCCGACTAACCGGAAAACCCGCACGTCTTTCGGATGTGGGAGGAAACAGGAACACCCGACACAGTGGCGCAGCGGTAGAGTTGCTGCCTTACAGCGAATGCAGCGCCGGAGACTCAAGTTCGATCCCGACTACGGGTGCTGTCTATATGGAGTTTGTACGTTCTCCCCGTGACCTGCGTGGGTTTTCTCCGAGATCTTCGGTTTCCTCCCACACTCCAAAGACGTACAGGTTTGTAGGTTAATTGACTCGGTAAATGTAAAAATTGTCCCTAGTGTGTGTAGGATAGTGTTAATGTCCGGGGATCGCTGGGCGGCGCGGACTCGGTGGGCCGAAGGGCCTGTTTCCGCATTGTATCTCTAAATCTAAAACGCAGTCAACAAGGAGAACGTGTAAACTCCACACGGACAGCACCCGAGGTCAGGATCGAGCCCGGGTCTCTGGCCCTGTGAGGCAGCAGCTCCACCCGCTGCGCCAATGTGCTGCTCACATATCTTTCATCGGCTTTTGATCGCAATATTTTGCTGCATCTTTTAAAAATCCCCCACCCCCTCCACCTGCACTGAATTAACTCTCGTGTGGAGCCCTTTTTTTAATCAATGGAGAAAGACTCCCTGGGAGCAGATTAATTTTTCTGCAAACAAGGAGATTAAAAACATGAATAAGCAGATCGGGCCAACAGAGTTCGGGCTCAGTGTGTGATTTGTTGGCCGGCCACAGTTTTTGGTTCTCTGACGTCCGAGGAAGGAGGTTTACTTTTGCTTTCTCCTCTGTGTGTACATGCACACACAGGCCGACCCGTTGTAGTTGCCTGGTTACAACTAGCATTGCAGAGCCTCTCCAAGGCACTCTGATTCCCGGCCAGATCGGTGGATTTGTGTGTTCTAGCGAGCAGCATTTCACGCCCTGCACTGTCCAAAGAGAGGATAATTGCATCCTGTGTACGCCGCACAAAGCGATTTAGCGCGCATTCCGTCCGCCAAGGCCTGCTGGATCTCCCGGTTGCTAACCAGTCTGACGAAGGGTCTCGACCCGAAACGTCACCCGTTCCTTTTCTCCAGAGATGCTGCCTGAGCCGCTGAGTTACTCCCGCATTTTGTGTCTGTCAGATTCCTATTAAATCTCCCCCCCCCCCCCGCTCACCTTAAACCTATGTCGTCTGGTTCTCGATTCCCCTACTCTGGGCAAGAGATTCTGTGCATTTACCCGATCTATTCCTCTCATGATTTTGTACACCTCTATAAGATCACCTCTCATCCTCCTGCATTCCAAAGAATAATGTTGTAGCCTGCACAACCCCTCCCTATAGCTCAGGCCCTCGAGTCCTGGCAACTTCCACTGCACACTTTCTAGCTTGACAACATCTTTCCTGTAACAAGGTGACCAAAACTGAGCATAACACTCTAAATTTGGGCTCTCTACAAATGCTGCTTGACCCATCGAGTTCCTCCAACAATATGCCTCTTGCTGCAGAGATACAAGCACTGGCTCCATTGTACAATGAGAGGAGATTTAAACAATGGGAAGAGATTTAAATCAAGCACTGATTAGAGTGAAGATAGACACAAAAGCCCCAGGTTCGATCCTGACTACGGGCGCTGTCTGTACGGAGTTTGTGCGTTCTCCCTGTGACCTGCGTGGGTTTTCTCCGAGATCTTCGGTTTCCTCCCACACTCCAAAGACGTGCTGGTTTGTAGGTTAATTGGCTTGGTAAATGTAAAAAATTGTCCCTAGTGGATGTAGGATAATATTAATGTTTGGGGATCGCTGGTCGGCGTGGACCCGTTGGGCTGAAGGGTGTGTTTCCGCGCTGTATCTCTAAACTAAAAAAAGCTGGAGTAACTCAGCGGGACAGACATCTCTGGAGAGAAGGAATGGGTAACATTTCGGGTCGAGACCCTTCTTCAGATTGATGTCAGGGCAGAGGGAGATACATAGATAAGGAAGTGTAAAGTGCCTGTCCCACTTAGGCGATTTTTTAGGCAACTGTCAAAGTCGTAGCAGATCGCCGAAATTTTATTTTACCCTACGACAATGACCACGACAATGCCGAGTCAGGTCGATATTACACCGTCTTCAGAAACATCGCGTAATTCCCATGCTGTCAATGCTTCTCCGGCGTAACAAGGCATAAACTGGATTGTCTTCCAGTTTACTAATAGCAGTATTAAGAAATTTAATTTTAAAAGTGGTTAAATGGATTTTTGTGCGGAGTGTGGGCATTCTTTGAAAATGTACGGAAGATGCATATCCGGTTTCTGGGTTGCATATCTGGGTTGGGAGCCTACTTTAAATGTAATCGCTAATGGCCATAAACATCGCAAAAATTCCCACGCTTACTTGACCGTCAAACTGTCGCCTCCAATCTACCTGTCAAATGTCCTGACGGTAAATAAATTGCGACAGCGCCCGCAATAAGCAACGATACCTGGCGACAAGCCAGCTGTCGCCGAGACATTTCACTCCAGTTGATTTCTCAGCGACGCGCCGAGATCCACCACGATTCTTGGAAGACTCCTCACGATCATGCCCGCGACACACCGGCGAACTGTCGGCGACAGCCTAGTCACCGGCAGTCGCCTTAAAATCGCCTAAGTGGGACAGGCCCTTTAGGTGTGAAAATAGGAAGTCGGCGATCAGGAGGAATCACAGAGGGGGAGCAGCGAGCGAAGATGTGGCTGAACTCTCATCGGAGAGAAGAGAACTTCATCAAAGTAGACATGGGCCAAACGCAAGCAATTGGGACTGGTGTATATGGGGCATGTTGGTCGGCGTGGGCAAGTTGGGCCGAAGGGCCTTTTTCTACGCTGTATGACTTTATGACTCTATGACACTGTACAATGGGAAGAGATTTAATGAAGACAGAAGAAACTGCAGACGCTGGATTACAAAAAAAGACCCAAAGTGCTGGAGTAACAGCGGGTCAGGCTGCACCTCTGGAGAACATGGATAGGTGATGTTTCGGGTTGGGACCCTTCTTCAGACTGATTGTGGTGGGGGGAGGGGAAGAAAGTTGGAAGAGAGATGTGGGCAGGATAAAACGTGACAAATGGAAGAGATTGAGCAGGTACAGTGTATGGTGAGTGGGGATTTACATGGTGTGTGCACTCTATAATGGGAAGTGCATTCACTGAGCAAGTATTGAAAGTTTACATATTGGATACACTGTATGATTAGCAGAGTAACCCACACAAGGAAAAGATACGCCACCCTGTTGTGTGAACTGAAGTTAGACATTGGATGCACTGCACAATAAATAGTGATTTACACACTGATTGCAATGTACAATGAATGGAGATTTAATGTATAATAAAAACAAATTGTGGGGAATGCTTAGCGGGTTAGGCGACATCTCTAGATGCTGAGGCAGTGCAATGGTGCAGCAGGTTTAACTGCCGCTTCACAGCGCCAGAAACCAAGGTTCAATCTTTACCAATGTGTGGAGTTTGCCTGTTCTGCATGTGACCCCGTGGGATTTCTCCAGGTGCTCCGGTCTCCTTCCACATCCCAGAGACGTGCGTGTTGGCAGGTTAATTGGCCCTCTGTAAATTGCCCCTAGTGTGTATGTGAAAGTGGGATAACGCAGAACCAGTGCGAATGGCGATCGATGGTCGGCATGGACTCGGTGGGCCGAAGGGCCTGTTTCCATGCTGTATATCTAAACTAAACGAAACAAAAGCAAATGAAATCCCAATGAACGTAAAGTTACTGTCGTAGCTTGGAGATATGACACACCCTGTCAGAAACATCATGGCTTGTTTTACACTGTCCATGAACAAAATGTGCAAAGGTGGTGCAGCAGTAGAGTTGCTGCTTCACAGCGCCTGAGACCCAGGTTCGATCCAGACTATGGGTGCTTCTCTATACAGAGTTTGTATGTTCTCCCCATGACCTGCGTGGGTTTTCTCTGGGTGTTCCAAAGACGTACAGGTATGTAGGTTAATTGGCTTCGGAAAAATTGTAAATTATCCCTAGTTTAGTATAGTTTAGTTTAGTTTAGTTTAGAGATACAGGGTGGAAACAGGCACTTCAGCCCACCGAGTCCGAGCCGAACAGCGATCCCCGCATATTAACACTGTCCGACAATCACTAGGGAGAATTTACGTGTATACCAAGCCAATTAAGCTGCAAACCTGTACATCTTTGGAGTGCAGCAGGAAACTGAAGATGTTGGAGAAAACCCACGCAGTTAGATACAAACTCCGTACAGACAGCACCCATAGCCAGGATCGAACCCGGGTCTCTGGCACTGAAAGTGCTGTAAGGCAACAACTCTACCGCTGCGCCACCGTGCAGCCCCTCGGTGGGCCAAAGGGTCTGTTGGCACGCTGTATCTCTAAACTAAACTAAACTAAACTAAAACTATACTAAGGTGAGGTATGGTCAGAGGTATACTTGGCCATATTCCTCAAGTCAAGTCAAGTCAAGTCAAGTTTATTTGTCACATACACATACACGAAGTGCAGTGAAATGAAAGTGGCAACGTCTGCGGATTGTGCAAAACAAAATACAATTACAGCATAAAAATTAAAATTAATACAGAAAAATTGTGGTCCCTGGAGTTATAATAGTTAACAGTCCTGATGGCCTGTGGGAAGAAACTCCGTCTCATCCTCTCTGTTTTCACAGCGTGATAGCGGAGGTGCTTGCCTGACCGTAGCAGCTGGAACAGTCCGTTACTGGGGTGGTAGGGTCCCCCATAATCTTGCTTGCTCTGGATCTGCACCTCCTGATGTATAGGTCCTGCAGGGGGGCGAGTGTAGTTCCCATGGTGTGTTCTGCCGAACGCACTACTCTCTGCAGGGCCTTCCTGTCCTGGGCAGAGCTGTTCCCAAACCAGACTGTAATGTTGCTGGACAGGATGCTCTCTACAGCCCCAGAGTAGAAGCATTGAAGGATCCTCAGAGACACTCTGAATTTCCTCAGCTGTCTGAGGTGGTAAAGGCGCTGCCTTGCCTTACCCACCAGTGGGGCAATGTGTGTTGTCCATGTCAGATCCTCTGTGATGTGGACTCCCAGGTATTTAAAGCTGCTCACCCTATCCACAGTAGACCCATTTATCTCCAGTGGCGTGTACGTCCTTGGATGTTGAGCCCTTCTAAAGTCCACAATCAGCTCCTTAGTTTTTGTGACATTCAAGAGGAGGCTATTGCCCTGACACCAGAGTGCCAGATCAGCCACCTCCTCCCGGTAGGCCTTCTCATCGTTGTCGGAGATCCGGCCCACCACCACAGTGTCATCAGCAAACTTGATGATGGAGTTTGAGCTGAACCTGGCCACACGGTCATGTGTGTACAGGGAGTACAGTAGGGGGCTAAGGACGCAACCCTGGGGGGGATCCTGTGTTCAGGGTGAGGGGGCTGGATGTGTGTTCCCCCATCCTGACCACTTGGGGCCTGGTGGTGAGAAAGTCCAGGACCCAGGCACACAGAGGAGTGTTAAGCCCCAGTTCCAGCAGCTTCTCAGCAAGTCTGGTGGGGACTATTGTGTTGAAAGCTTAACTAAAGTCAATGAACAGCATCCTCACATAGCCCCCCTGACTGTCCAGATGAGAGAGAGCGGTGTGCAGAACCTGGGAGACCGCATCATCCGTGGATCTGTTCGGACGGTATGCGAACTGTAGTGGGTCCATGTTGCGAGGAAGGAGGGCACAGATGTGCTTCTTGATTCAGCAGTCTCTCTCAGTCAAGCAACCGAGAATATTTTGCTACAACAAAATGTTTACGTCTAGTGGTAGAAGCGAAGAACTGCAGATGCTGGTTTATACCAAAGATAGACACAAAGTGCTGGAGTAACTCAGCGGGTCAGGGACTAAGTTACTCCAGCACTTTGTGGCAAATTGGAGCTCTGGTGTGTCAGAATGTGTTAAGACTCAAGCAAATCTCAGTGAGTCACAAGCTACACCTTGGCAAGGTTTCCCATGAACGCTGGAGGAAGGGGCGGACTGCCAAACAAAGTCTTAACACCATCCAAGGGAAAGGCTTTTTTTGAAAGTGGTTCAAGAGGCTAAAAATAAACTTTGAAAAGTTGTTCCAGATTTGATGTGGAGCATGAAGATGTCTTCACTGCAGCTTGAAAGAGGTCAGGCTCATCTGAGTGCTCCCAGCGCCTGAGATCCAACTTCACTGAAAGAAATTCTATTTAAGTTTCATTCCGTTTAGAGATGCAGCATAGGAACAGGCCCTTCGGCCCACTGAGTCCACGCCGACCATCGATCAAGGTGGTGCAGCAGTAGTGTTGCTGCCTTGCAGGGCTTGCAGCGCCGGAGTCCCCGGTTCGACCCCGACTACGGGTGCTGTCTGTACGGAGTTTGGACGTTCTCCCCGTGATCGCATGGGTTTTCTCCGGGTGCTCCGGTTTCCGACCACACTCCAAAGACATACAGGTATGAAGGCAAATTGGCTTGGTATCAATGTAAATAGTCCTTAGTGTGTGTAGGGTTAATAAGCGTGGATCGCTGGTCGGCGCGGACCCGGTGGGCCGAAGGGACCGTTTCTAAATCTAAAACCAAAACCCATTTGCACTTGTTCTATGTTATCCTGCTACTCTCCCATCCATTCCCTGCACACCATGGGGAGTTTAGATTTTTAGATTTAGATTTAGATTTAGAGATACAGCGCAGAAACAGGACCTTCGGCCCACCAGGTCCGCGCCGCCCAGCGATCCCCGCACATTAACACTATCGTACACCCACTACAGACAATTTTTACATTTACCAAGCCAATTAACCTACGTACCTGTACGTCTTTGGTTTGTGGGAGGAAACCGAAGATCTCGGAGAAAACCCACGCAGGTCACGGGGAGAACGTACAAACTCCGTACAGACGGCGCCCGTAGTCGGGATCGAACCTGAGTCTCCGGCGCTGCATTCGCTGTAAGGCAGCAACTCTACCGCTGCGCGGTTAATTTACAGAGGGCCAATTAACCTACAAACCATGTCTTTAAGATGTGGTAAGAAACTGGTTCACCCAGAGGTAACCCACGTGGTCACAGGGAGAGCGTGCAAACTCCACGCAGACAGTACATGAGGTCAGGACTGAACCCGCGTCTCTGGCGCTGTGAGGCAGCAGCTCGAGCAACTGTGCCACTGTGCTGCCCTTTTGCTTCTGACTTAACATCATTCCATTTAACTGCTCAGAAATTGCTGGTTAGTTTGTTAAATTGGGGATGTTTGTGCGTACAAAGTTAAACACAGAAAAGTGTGGCAAGGTTTGGAGTCGTGCATTTTGGTAGTAGATTATTTTTTAAATGGGGAGAGAATCCAGATATCAGGGGGTTTCAGAGACAGAGTTTCTGCAGGTGGGCTTGCAGGTTCAAGAACCACTTCTTCCCAGCACCAATCAGGCCATTGAACACGACATCTCAACAAGTGTGGACGTCTGTAGACGCTGACCTTGGTTGCACTACGGGTTCGACTTTTATACGTTCATAAGATCTAGGAGTAAAATTAGGCCATTCGGCCCATCGCGTCTACTCCACCGTTCAATCATGCTTGATCTATCTCTCCCTCCTAACTCCATTCTCCTGCCTTCTCCCCATAGCCCCTGACACCCGTACCAATCAAGAATCTATCAATCTCCACCTTAAAAATACCAAATACCCAATGACTTGGCAACTGTGGCAATGAATTCCACAGATTCAGCACCCTCCGGCTAAAGAAATTCCTCCTCATCTCCTTTCTGACTTTCCCACTATTATGGTCACATAAAAGTAATACATTTAGTAATGTATTGTTCTTAAATATATATTTATTTGTTGTGAATCTGTTATGCTGCTGCAATGAAGAATTTCATCGTTCTGTTGCCGTTAGATAATACTCTCTTGACTCTTGACCCTTGACCTGCCTTGGTCAAGCAGCTGGGGTTAGAGGTGCTTTGGCCCAGTGAGGCAGGCTTTCCACATCCAGACCAGCATTGTACAAGTGTGAGGTGATTATGGGCGGTGATCCAGTGCTTGCAAGGTCAGCAGGTCCTTAAACAGTCAATATGGATCAATTGAGTTAGTGATTAAACCATTTATCTTATAAAGACACACAATGCTGGAGTAGGAAAGAACTGCAGATGCTGGCTTAAATCGAAGGTGGCTAAAAAATGCTGGAGTAACATAGCAGGTCGGGCAGCATCTCGGGAGAGAAGGAATGGGTGACGTTTTGGGTCGAGACCCTTCTTCAGATGTCACCTCCGGGGTGAAATATATTTGACAAGACAACGGGTCACCTCAGCAGTAATATTCCAAGGATAAATAAGATTTAAAAAATTACATTAGTCAGGTAAAAAGACAATATTAAAAATAACCAACGTCTATGATGTGAAAAGTGTTTATGAGTTCAGAAGCCTGATGGCCTGATGGTAGAAACTGTTCTTAAGTCTGGTGGTACGTGCAGCTATACTCCTGTATCGTCTGCCTGACGGTAACAAGGAGAACAGCCTGCGTGCTGGGTGGCTGTGGTCCTTGATGATGCTGCGTGCCTTCCGCAGGCACCGCCGGTAGAAAATGTCCTGAATGGCCGGGAGACAGTTGCCAGTGATGTGCTGTGCCGTCTTCACCACTCTCTGTAGTGATTTGTGGCTGTGGGCAGAACAGTTCCCGTACCAGACTGTAATGCAGCCCGTCAGCAGGCTCTCGATGGTGCATCTGTAGAAGTTTGTGAGGATGCTGGCGTTCATGCCAAACATCCTCAGTCTTCTCAGGAAAAAGAGCCGCTGGTGGGCCTTCTTTGTTATTGTGTCCGTGTGCAGTGTCCAGGAAAGGTCCTCAGTGATGTGCACACCGAGGAACTTAAAGCCTCTGACCCTTTCAACCTCAGCATCACCGATATGGATGGGGAGGTGTCCACTCCCCTGCTGTCTCCTGTAGTCCACCATCATCTCTTTAGTTTTGCTGACATTGATTGAGAAGATGCTGGAGTCAATTATTAAGGAAGTAATAAGAGCGCATTTGGATAGCAGTAAAAGGATTGGTGCAAGTCAGCATGGATTTATGAAGGGGAAATCTTGCTTGACTAATCTTCTGGAACCTTTTGAGGATGTGACAAGTAAAATGGATGAAGGAGAGCCAGTGGATGTAGTGTATCTGGACTTTCAGAAAGCCTTTAATAAGGTCCCACAGGAGCTATGGGAGATTAGTGGGCAAAATTAGAGCACATGGTATTTGGGGTAGGGCGGCACGGTAGCGCAGCGGTAGAGTTGCTGCTTTACAGCGAATGCAGCGCCGGAGACTCAGGTTCGATCCTGACTACGGGTGCTGCACTGTAAGGAGTTTGTACGTTCTCCCCGTGACCTGCGTGGGTTTTCTCCGAGATCTTCGGTTTCCTCCCACACTCCAAAGACGTACAGGTATGTAGGTTAATTGGCTGGGTAAATGTAAAAATTGTCCCTAGTGTGTGTAGGATAGTGTTAATGTACGGGGATCGCTGGGCGGCACGGACTTGGTGGGCCGAAAAGGCCTGTTTCCAGCTGTATGTGTATGGTATATGGTATGGTATGGTATTGACATGGATAGAGAATTGGTTGGCAGACAGGAAACAAAGAGTAGGAATAAACAGGTCCCTGTCAGGGTGGCAGGCAGTGGCGAGTGGAGTGCCGCAAGGCTCAGTGCTGGGGCCGCAACTATTTACAATATACTGTATATTAATGATTTAGATGATGGAATTAAAAGTAACACTGCAAATTTGCAGATGACACAAAGGTGGGTGGCAGTGTGAATTGCAAAGGGGATGCTAGGAGGTTGCAGGGTGATTGGACAGGTTGAGTGAGTGGGCAGATGCGTGGCAGATGCAGTATAATGTAGATAAATGTGAGGTTATCCACTTTGGCGCCAAGAACAAGGAGGCAGATTATTACCACAATGTTGTCAGATTAGGAAAAAGGGAAGTGCAACAAGACCTGGGTGTCCTTGTACACCAGTCACTGAAAGTAAACATGCAGATACAGCAAGCAGTGAACAGCTAATAGACAATAGACAATAGGTGCAGGAGGAGGCCATTCGGCCCTTCGAGCCAGCACAGCCATTCAATGTGATCATGGCAGATCATTCTCAATCAGTACCCCGTTCCTGCCTTCTCCCCATACCCCCTGACTCCACGATCATCTCTTTACTTTTGCTGACATTGATTGAGAAGATGCTGGAGATGCTGGAGGCATGTTGGTCTTCATAAAGAGTGGATTTGATTATAGGAGTAAAGAGGACCTTCTGCAGTTGTACAGGGCCCTGATGAGACCACATCTGGAGTATTGTGTGCAGTTTTGGCCTCCTAATTTGAGGAAGGACATCCTTGCTATTGAGGCAGTGCAGCGTAGGTTCACGAGGTTAATCCCCAGGATGGCGGGACTGTCATATGAGGAAAGATTGGAAAGACTGGACTTGTATTCACTGGAATTTAGAAGGATGAGAGGGGATCTTATAAAAACGTATAAGATTCTAAAAAGACTGGACAAGCTAGATGCAGGAAAAATGTTCCCAATGTTGGGGGAGTCTAGAACCAGGGGCCACAATCTAAGAATAAAGGGGAGGCCATTTAGAACGGAGATGAGAAAAAACTTTTTCACCCAGAGTTGTGAATTTGTTGAATTCTCTGCCACAGAAGGCAGTGGAGGCCAATTCACTGGATGAATTTAAAAGTGGGTTAGATAAAGCTCTAGGGGCTAGCGGAATCAAGGGATATGGGGAGAAGGCAGGCACGGGTTACTGATTGTAAATGATCAGCCATGATCACAATGAATGGCCGGGCTGGCTCAAAGTGTCAAATGGCCTCCTCCTGCATCTATTTTCTATGTTACTATGTTTCTCTGTCGCTCGTGTGTGTGGGATAGATCGTGTTAATGTGCGTGAATCGCTGGTCGGTGCTGACTCAGTTGGCCAAAGGGCCTGTTTCCGCGCTGTATCTCTGAAACTTAAAAAACAAACTAAAGCTAAATTAAAAATAACTGCTGCATTTGGTCTGTGTTTCCAGACTGACAGCCTATTTATTTCAGCTCAAGTTTCGCGGAGTCTTTGAATTTACTACACATGATATTCACCGTTGCTGTCTCTTAATTTACTTTTTTTTCTGAAACATGAAAGCTAGCTTGTGCTTGTTCTGTGCCAAAGGGACTGGTGAATCTTGTAGGTTAACAGACCAACGACGCAGGAAACCCTTCACTGAATCAGCACAAGAGTGCCTGGACTCGAGGGTCTGAGCTACAGGAAGATGTTGAGCAGGCTGGGACTCTATACCTTAGAGCGCAGGAGGATGAGGGGTGATCTTATAGAGGTGTACAAAATCACGAGAGGAATGGATCGGGTAGGTGCACAGAATCTCTTGCCCAGAGTAGGGGAATCGAGACACAGAGGACATAGGTTTAAGGTGAAGAGGAAAAGATTTAATAGGAATCTGAGGGGTAACTTTTTCACACAAAGGGTGGTAGGTGGATGGAGCGAGCTGCCAGAGGAGGTAGTTGAGGCTGGGACTATCCCAACGTTTAAGAAACAGTTAGACAGGTACATGGGATAGGACAGGTTTGGAGGGATATGGGCCAAGCACGGGCAGGTGGGACTAGTGTAGCTGGGACATTGTTGGCCGGTGTGGGCAAGTTGGGCCGAAGGGCCTATTTCCACTCTGTATCACTCTGAGTCTATAACATCGTCAACGAATCTTGTCCGCAGACCAAGATCTTAAACGACAAAGTTTGCAAAAATTAGGAAACATATCTTCAAATAAGTTTCAAGAGAAATCTGAAATACTTTAAATTTGAAGTATGCTTGTGTATTTCCTGCCTTTTCCCATTAAAATAAAAGCACCAGATGTTGTTAGCAGTTCTTTTACATGAAAGATATTTTAATAAGATTGCATTATGTAGCAACATGTTGGCAGGTCATTTTTCTCAGTGGATTTGGATCTCCTCTAGCAAGGGGCACCTTCATTAGTTAGTACATCAGTCTAACTTTCAAGTAATAGGCATGGCATGTTCGGTAAGATTAGGAGGTGCTTTATTAGAAGCAAGAAGTACATCCTTATTATCTCCATGTGTGTAGGAAGTCTCTCATGCCTCATCGCCTCTTCACGCAGAACACGGAGCCACCTTGTGGTCTCAGAAAACAACTGCATTCTTGCCTGATGTCAAGAAGGGGGGACCTCATCGAAACTTGCGGAATAATGAAAGACATAGATAGATGTGGATGTGGAGAGGATGTTTCCACTGGTGGGAGAGTCCAGGACCACAGGTCACAGCCTCAGAGTTGAAGGGCGCTCTTTTAGAATGGAGGTGAGGGTAAGAGGGTAATTAATCTGTGGAACTCATTACCACAGAGGGCTGTGGAGGCCAAGTCAGTGGATACTTTAAGGCAATGAGAGACAAATTCTTGATTAGAAAGGGTGTCAAGCGAGAAGGCAGCAAAATTGGATTAGGAGCCATGATAGAATGGCGGAGAAGACTCGATGGGCCGAATGGCCTATTTCTACTATAACTTGTGAACGTGAACTTTACACTTTAGAGACAGCGCGTGGAAAATGACCCGCCGGCACACTGAGTCCGCACTGACCAGCGATCACCCCGTACACGAGCACTAAGCTACACACGAGGGGACATTTTACAATTTTATCAAAGCCAATTAACCTAAATCAGCATCTGCAGTTCCTTCCTACACATTTAACCTACAAACCTGTATGTCTTTTTAGAGTACGTGTGGGAGGAAACCAGAACACCCGGAGAAAACCCACGCGATCACAGGGAGAACGTAACTTCTTAATTCTACACCTCATCGACAAACGAAGGACAATTTACAGTGGCTGTTTAACTCAGCAGCCCGCACACCTTAGGAATGTGTGAGGAAACTGGACTTCAGATATACAGTGCGAAAACAGGCCCTTCGGCCCACCGAGTGTGTGTCAACCAGCGATCACCCCGTACACTAGCACTATTCTACACACCCGGGACAATGTACAATTTTACCAAAATCAATCAACCGACAAACCTGCACGTCTTTGGAGTGTGGGAGGAAACCAGAGCACCCGGAGAAAACCCATGCAGGTCACAGGGAGAACGTACAAACTCGGTACTCGCAGTCAGGATCGAACCCGGGTCTCTGGCACTGTAAGGCAGCAACTCTACCGCTGCGCCACCGTGCCACCTCTACAATTCCTTGGCATGCATTTAAAATAGACGGCACCTCCATGTAAAATTATAATGGCAAACCAAATTCCTTTTTCTCACAAAATTAAATGTATTCAGTTATTTATAATAATATTTACACATCAAACTATAACAAAACACCCGCCACCATAATAGAAAATGGTAGGGTTTAGACTTCTGGTCTTTCGAGATGCAGGGCGGAAACAGGAGATGGGATGGATGGAGTGTAGAAGTCACAACATCTGCCGAACCAAAGGATTATGGCAGCTCATCCTGGGGAAGGGTTTATGCATTAAATCATTGCCAAGATTAGTTTAGTTTAGTTTAATTTAGTTTAGTTTAGTTTAGTTTAGTTTAGTTTAGTTTAGTTTAGTTTAGTTTAGTTTAGTTTAGTTTAGTTTAGTTTAGTGATACAGCACGGAAACAGGCTCTTCGGCCCACCGAGTCCGATCTGACCAGCAATCCCCACACATTAACACTATCTTACACACACTAGGGACAATTTACACTTATACCAAGCCAATTAACCTTCAAACCTGTGCGTCTTTGGAGTGTGGGAGGAAACCGAAGATCTCGGAGAAAACCCACGCGGTCACGGGGAGAATGTACAAACTTCGTACAGACAGCGCCCGTACTCTGTGCAAGGTAAGGGCAGCAACATTCCTGTTCTGAAGGAACTTTACAATAATCTGGAGGTTTAGTATTCACCATTAATGATACTGGGTCTTTATTCCAGATGGACTTAATCACTACATTTGAATCCACAATGTAATCACAGTGCCAACTCTTTAATTGTACCTTTATAGTTATCTGTGCAATCCTGCTGTAATAATCTGCCATTTGATTATAGTAATAAACTATCATGTGATCATGGTATTTAACGACAGATTATACATGGGTAAACATCAGCATCATTGTTGAATGAATTTACTTTTATCTGCATGGAAGCCTCTAAATACCATCTTTAAATTCTGCCTTACTTCCAACAGTATTTCACTCTGCCTCATCAAGGTCACCAGAATAATCAGGGACCAGTCTCACTCCCTCTTCTCCCCTCTCCCAACAGGCAAGAGGTACAGAAGTGTGCAAACGCACAGCTCCAGTTTCTTCCCAGCTGTTATCAGGCAACTGAACCATCCTATCAACAACTAGAGAGTGGATCCTGACCTACCATCTACCTCATTGGAGACCTTCGAACTATCTTTAGTCAGACTTTACTGGACTTTGTTTTGCACTAAATGTTATACCCCATATCCTGTATCTGTACACAGTGGACAGCTTGATTGTAATCATGTATAGACAGGCAGCATCTCTGGAGAGAAGGAATGGATGATGCTTCAAGTCTGAAGAAGGGTCTCAACCTGAAACGTCACCCATTCCTTCTCTCCAGAGATGCTGCCCGTCCCGCCGAGTTACTCCAGCATTTTGGGTCTACCTTCGGTGTAAACCAGCATCTGCAGTTACTTGCTCTACATTGTAATCATCTGGTCATTTCGCTGACTAGATAGCCATGCAAGAAAAAGCTTTTGACTGTACCTCAGTAATAATGAACTAAACTAAACCATACTAAATTTATGGCTTTTAGGATACGCTTTTAATTGTGGTATTTATTGCAATGTTTACTCAGTTTGCAAAGGTATGAACGGGGCTCAGTATTTCTAACAATGCACCGTAATTGAAGGCTGATCTGTTTTAAACCATATGTCTAGGCAGCACGGTGGCGCAGCAGTAGAGTTGCTGCTTTACAGCGCTTACATCATCAGAGACCAGATTTCGATCCCGACTACGGGCGCTGTCTGCACGGAGTTTCTACGTTCTCCCCGTGACCGCGTGGGTTTTCTCCGAGATCTTCGGTTTCCTCCCACACTCCAAAGACATACAGGTTTGTAGGTTAATTGGCTTGGTACAAATGTAAAATTGTCGCTAATATCTAGTTTAGTTTAGAGATACAGCGCGGAAACAGGCCCTTCAGCCCACTGAGTCCGCACCGACCAGCGATCCCCGCGCATTAACACTGCCTAAACATACTTGGGACAATTTACACACACACCAAGGCAATCAACCTACATACCTGTACGTCTTTGAAGTGTGGGAGGAAACCGAAGATCTCGGCGAAAACCCAAGCGGTCACGGGGAAAACGTACAAACTCCGTACAGACAGCACCCGTAGTCGGGAGGATAGTGTTAGTGTGCGGGGATCACTGGTCGGCGCGGACTCAGTGGGCTGAAGGGCCTGTTTCCGCACTGTATCTCTAAACTAAACTAGATATTAGCGACAAAAAACTAAACTAAAATAAATCCACATGATACGGTCTCATTCTCCATTCAGGGGGAGGTTTATCAATCCAAGTGGGAGGTAAAGTGCCTTCAGCACTACAGCACTTTGCGCTTTTGATTTTCAAAAGAGCTGGAAGATTTCACCATGACAGAACAATACCTTGTGAGGAACATGCTTGCAAAATTAGGATCCACTCAAGAGTTGGCTTGGTAATTGAATCTTTCAGTAGCACAATGTAATCTCAAGAGTACTTCAGCCAATAACTAGAATCCAGTTCACCCGGCAACCATGAAGAACCTAGAGAAAGTTACCATTGAGAGGGGTAATAAATTTGAAGTGAAACTTTGGTTCAAATTTAAATTGCATAGTGCAGCAAAATATACACTGCTTAGAAATAAGAGTGGTCATTTGGATTTTATGCGAGGAAGCAGAATATTAAAAATTATAAAGCACAATTAATCCAAATTATCATTCTTATTGCTAAGCAGTGTATTATTTAGTGCACTATGCAATTTAAATTTGAAGCACTGTACACCGAAGAAGTGGTGTACTGCATTCTCAAAGCAGCCTTGTGGGTTTTAGTCATTCTGTTTGTAATCTCTCCAGATGAGTGATGTTAATTGTGAAAGAAATTTGCAGCACGGTGGTGCAGCGGTAGAGTTGCTGCCTTACAGCGCCAGAGTCCCGGGGTCGATCCTGACTACGGGTGCTGTCTGTACAGAGCTTGTACGTTCACCCCATGACCGGCGTGGGTTTTCTCCGAGATCTTCGGTTTCCTCCCACACTCCAAGGACATACAGGTTTGAAGGTTACTTGGCTTGGTGTAAATGTAAATTGTTCCTAGTGTGTGTGGTGTAGTGTTCGTGTGCGGGGATTGCTGGTCGGCGCGGACTCGGTGGGCCGAAGGGCCTGTTTCCGCGCTGTATCTCTAAACTGAATCTAAACTAAATCTAAACTAAACTAAACTAAACTAAACTAAACTAAACTAAACTAAACTGAACTAAGTTTCCATATTCTGGTTAAGCTGGAGAGTTTATAACGAGGGAGCATTATTACAGGATAAGTGGATAGTCTGTTCATTTAATTTGGTTTGGTTCAGAGATGCAGCATGGCAACATTGTCTTTGGGATCCTTCTGCAGATTTCTTTCTGGAGGGAGTAACAGGATTTCTGCCTCAGGTAGATGACTTCCATCTCGAACACCGCTGAATCAATTATTGAGTCTCGAAGACAATTATGTGTCCAGTCAGAAGAAAAGGTGCCATTCTACAACTGCTCTTGTGCTCCATTGGATCAAAGTTCAAAGGTGGGGACCCAGAGGTCAGAATGGGAACAGGATGGAGAAGAAAGAGAGAAATGACTCGTGTTTAAATAGAGGATGGTGGGTATGTGGAATGAACTGCCAGAGAAGGTGGATGAGGCAGTTACTGTAACAGCATTTAAATGAACAGGTACATGGGCAGGAAAGGTTGAGGGGGATATAGAACAAACGCGGGCAGGTGGGACTAGTGTAGATGGGGCACTTGGTCAGCATGGATCAATTGGGCCAAAGGGCCTGTTGACTCTGCACCTCTATGGCTAAGTTTGTGAGAATCAGACTTCATGGATAAGGGTGTTTTTGTTGAGGGTGCTGTACAGGTTCACCACCGGCAACTGGTGTTCCAGCACCTCCTTTACAAAAATACGAGAGCGCACTTGAAATCCACCCCCCCTGGAAGTCCCCCCGAAAATGTGGCACCTGGGCCGGGTGGGGGCGGCCAATCCCGATCTCATCGGGACTCCCGCAGCCAATGGGCGGGTTGAATTTGCACCCGGCGACCGGGGCTCTGGAACTCCAGCCCGGCCGGAGCAGGCAGATCCGTTCCCATAGACCGACCTCCACGGCTGGCTTTGCAGGCCAGTATCTCGGCCCCTTGGCAGCCGAGGCAGACTCTTCACGGAGACCGTGGCCTGTATTGGCCCGGCAAAAGGGATAACCCAGTAAAGCTCTGGAACCAAGGGTGCCGGAAAATCAGTGGAGGACCTGTATAAATAGAGCTGTTTGTTGCATTGGCTTTGAACCTGCCGCGACAACTCTCAGTTTACTGAAGGTGCTTCGGGTGATGAAAATGAGATCCTTTCTTCACCCGCCCTCCGCAGGGGACTACGTAAGAGGAGGCTCCGTGTACACGATGCCACTCCTTGACCTCAGATTCTGCGGTGTCTATTTCACCAGAAGATCCAAACTCTGAACAGGAACAGCCCAGATCAAAAAGAACCGCAGATCTGAAATTCTAGTTAAACACCCATCCCCCAACATGCACCAAGCACCAATGTTGTTCACGCTTCATAAGACCATAAGTGATAGGAGCAGAATTAGGCCATTCGGCCCCTTAAGTCTACGCCGCCGTTCAATCATGGCCAACATGCGCCTGAAGTCCCGTAAACCCTTCTGGTCGTCAGCCAAATCCCTGGAAGAATTTGACCCCAAGACTGAGTGGCGCAGAGCCTGGAAAGATGCCAACACCAACAACGGAGTGGTGATCACAGACCCCACAGTGAAACCACCGGGGTTTGACCTCCATCACAAGCAATGGCTGACCCTGAACAGGATCCGCACCCTCCATGCAAGAACAGCCTATCACCTGCACAGGTGGGGGATGACAGACAGACAGCCCTGCTTGCCACTGTGGATATCCAGACCAGACCATCCCACACATCCCATGTGAATGACCGCTCACTGAGGCTTTTCCCTGATGGCATCAAGGCCATCCACCCAGGAGCTGCTGCTGCCCTGGCCTGGATGTCTACCCTTGACCTACAACTTTAGGCTGTGCACGCCAATACGCAAGAAGAATCAAATGGCTGATCTATCTCTCCCTCTCAATCCCATTCTCCTGCCTTCTCCCCATAACCTCTGACACTCATACTAATCAAGAATCTATCTATCTCAGCCTTAAATATATTCACTGGTGTGGCCTCCACAACCTTCTGTGGCAAAGAATTCCACAGATTCACCACCCTCTGACTAAAGAAATTCCTCCTCATCCCCTTCCTAAAAGAACATCCTTTTAATTCTGAGGCTGTGACCTTCAGTCCTAGACTCTCCCACTAGTGGAAACATCCTCTCCACATCCACTCTATCCAGGCCTTTCACTATTCTGTATGTTTCAATGAGGTCCCCCCTCATTCTTCTGAACTCCAGTGGGTACAGGTCCAGTGCCGACAAACTCTCATCATAGGTTAACCTGCTCATTCCTGGGATCATTCTTGTAAAAACTCTTACCCTGCAACTCAACCAAGTTGAGTGGTGGGTGCCTGCAATGCATTGCCAGGGGTGGTGGTGGAGGCAGGTTACATAGTGGTGATTTACAAAATGCTGGAGTAACTCAGCGGGTCAGGCAGCATCACTGGAGAGAACGAATGGGTGACGTTTCGGGTCGAGACCCTACTTCGGGCTGAGAGTTAGGGGAGAGGGAGACATAGAGACATGGAAGGGTAAGGTGTGAAAACGACAGATCAAAGGGGACGTAGATCAAGGAGATGTAGAATGTTATATAAGAAAATAACTGCAGATGCTGGTACAAATCGATTTATTCACAAAATGCTGGAGTAACTCAGCAGGTCAGGCAGCATCTCGGGAGAGAAGGAATGGGTGACGTTTCGGGTCGAGACCCTTCTTCAGATGCAGAATGTTACATTGTTAGCTGAGGGGAAAACGAGGCATACAATCAGTAATATTTAATCAGGAGGACGGTGAAACTAGTCAGAGAACTAGGACGGGGAGGAATGGAGAGAGAGGGAAAGCAAGCATTACTTGAAGTTAGAGAAATTAATACTATTTTAATTGACATCGAACACAAGGTGCTGGAGTAACTCGTCAGGTCAGGTAGCATCTCTGGAAAACATGGATAGGTGATTTTTCAGATGGGGACCATTCCTCAGATGGGAGGAGTAAGCTGGAAGAGAGGCGGAAGAGAGGCTGGAAGAGATATCTTAAATTCAGATATTCTATTTTGGGCAATATTCTCTAACAAATTCAAATACTCCTTCGAAACAAATATGCTGTATCAAATTTCACAGAGCACCGCAAGAACTTGAGACTTCAATAGTAGCACCAGACAGAACCTCAACACATAAGATTGTTTCTTTTCCACCTTTCCTTTCCAACTTTAAAGGGCGTGCTTCCACGTTGTATCACTCTATGACTGACTCGGCCACAAACTATTCTGAACATTGCATTACTGAGGTTGCACTATGTGCTTTGACTCGCAGCATCATATAACATAACATATATATATAACAACTACAGCATGGAAACAGGCCTGTCCGGCCCTACCAGTCCACGCCGACCATTCTCCCTGACCTAGTCTCATCTACCTGCACTCAGACCATAACCCTCCAATCCCCTCCTATCCATATACCTATCCAATTTACTCTTAAATAATAAAATCGAGCCAGCCTCCACCACTTCCACCGGAAGCCCATTCCATACAGCCACAACCCTCTGAGTAAAGAAGTTCCCCCTCATGTTACCCCTAAACCTTTGTCCCTCAATTCTGAAGCTATGTCCCCTTGTTGGAATCTTCCCCACTCTCAAAGGGAAAAGCCTACCCACGTCAACTCTGTCCGTCCCTCTCAAAATTTTAAAAACCTCTATCAAGTCCCCCCTCAACCTTCTACGCTCCAAAGAATAAAGACCCAACCTGTTCAACCTCTCTCTGTAGCCTAAGTGCTGAAACCCAGGCAACATTCTAGTAAATCTCCTCTGTACCCTCTCCATTTTGTCGACATCCTTCCTATAATTTGGCGACCAGAACTGCACACCATACTCCAGATTCGGCCTCACCAATGCCCTGTACAATTTCAACATTACATCCCAACTTCTATACTCGATGCTCTGATTTATAAAGGCAAGCATACCAAACGCCTTCTTCACCACCCTATCCACATGAGATTCCACCTTCAGGGAACAATGCAGTTATTCCCAGATCCCTCTGTTCCACTGCATTCCTCAATTCCCTACCATTTACCCTGTACGTCCTATTTTGATTTGTCCTACCAAAATGCAGCACCTCACACTTATCAGCATTAAACTCCATCTGCCATCTTTCAGCCCACCCTTCCAAAAGGCCCAAGTCTCTCTGTAGACTTTGAAAATCTACCTCACTATCAACTACTCCACCTATCTTAGTATCATCTGCATATTTACTAATCCAATTTGCCACACCATCATCCAGATCATTAATGTAAATGACAAACAACAGTGGACCCAACACAGATCCTTGGGGCACTCCACTAGACACTGGCCTCCAACCTGACATACAATTGTCAACCGTTACCCTCTGGTATCTCCCATTCAGCCATTGTTGAATCCATCTTGCAACCTCACTATTAATACCCAACGATTTAACCTTCTTAATCAACCTTCCATGTGGAACCTTGTCAAATGCCTTACTGAAGTCCATATAGACAACATCCACAGCCTTGCCCTTATCAATTTCCCTGGTAACCTCTTCAAAAAATTCAAGAAGATTAGTCAAACATGACCTTCCAGGCACAAATCCATGTTGACTGTTTCTAATCAGGCCTTGATTATCCAAATAATTATATATATTGTCCCTAAGTATCTTTTCCATTAATTTTCCCACCACAGACGTCAAACTAATAGGTCTATAATTGCTAGGTTTACTTTTAGAACCTTTTTTAAACAAAGGCACAACATGCGCAATGCGCCAATCTTCCGGCACCATCCCTGTTTCTAATGACGTTTGAAATATTTCCGTCATAGCCCCTGCTATTTCTGCACTAACTTCCCTCAATGTCCTAGGGAATATCCTATCAGGACCTGGAGACTTATCCACTTTTATATTCTTCAAAAGTGTCCGTACCTCCTCTTCTTTAATCCTCCTAATTTCCATCACTACTCTACTTGTTTCGCTTACCTCACATAATTCAATATCCTTCTCCTCGGTAAATACCGAAGAAAAGAAATTGTTTAATATCTCCCCCATTTCTTCCGGCTCAGCACATAGCTGTCCACTCTGACTCTCTAATGGACCAATTTTATCCCTCACTATCCTTTTGCTATTGACATATCTGTAGAACCCCTTGGGGTTTACTTTTACATTACTTGCCAACGCAGCCTCATATCTTTTTTTCGCTTTTCTAATTTCCTTTTTAAGATTCCTTTTACATTCTTTATATTCCTCAAGAACCTCATTTACTCCCTGCCGCTTATATTTATTGTATATCTCCCTCTTTTTCCGATCCCAAGTGCCCAATTTCCCTGGAAAACCATGGCTCTTTCAAATTATTATTCTTTCCTTTCCACCGAACAGGGACATAAAAACTCTGTACTCTCAAAATTTCACCTTTAAATATCCTCCATTTCTCTATTATATCCTTTTCATAAAACAACAATTTCCATTTCACTCCTTTTAAATCCTTTCTCATCTCCTCAAAATTAGCCTTTCTCCAATCCAAAATCTCAACCCTTGGTCCAGATTTGACCTTCTCCATAATGATATTGAAACTAATGGCATTATGATCACTAGACCCAAAGTGCTCCTCAACACATACCTCCGTCACCTGACCCATCTCATTTCCTAACAGGAGGTCCAACACTGCCCCTTCTCTGGTAGGCACCTCTACGTATTGCTGCAAAAAACTATCCTGCACACATTTTACAAACTACAAACCATCCAGCCCTTTAACAGAATGTGATTCCCAGTCTATATACGGAAAATTGAAATCACCCACAATCACCACTCTGTGCTTACTACTAATATCTGCTATCTCCTTACATATTTGCTCTTCCAATTCTCGTTCCCTATTTGGCGGTCTATAATACACCCCTATAAGTGTTGCTAAACCTTTCTCATTTCTGAGTTCCACCCAAACAGCCTCCTTAATCGAGCCTTCTAGTCTGTCCTGCCAAAGCACTGCTGTGATATCCTCCCTGACAAGCAATGCAACACCCCCACCTCTTGCCCCTCCGATTCTATCACATCTGAAACAATGAAATCCTGGAATATTTAATTGCCAATCGCAACCTTCCTGCAACCATGTTTCACTGATCGCCACAACATCATACTTCCAGATGTCAATCCAGGCTCTAAGCTCATCCACCTTTCTTACAATGCTCCTAGCATTAAAATATACACATTTAAGGGACCCATCATTTCTTATTCTCAGTTTATTTCTTTTCCCTTCTTTCTCTCCTACATATTGGGTCTGAGTGTTTCCCTTTTCTGCCTCCTGCCTCACACACTGCCTATTAGCTATCTGTGTTTGAGTCCCTCCCCCCAACCGTACTAGTTTAAAGTCTCCGCAGTTATTTTAGCAAATCTCCCCGCCAGGATATTGGTTCCCCTCGGGTTCAGATGCAACCCGTCCTTTTTGTACAGGTCATACTTCCCCCAGAAGAGGTCCCAATGATCCAGAAACTTGAATCCCTGCTCCCTGCACCAGTTCCTCAGCCACGTATTTATCCTCCACCTCACTCCATTCCTATTCTCACTATCGCGTGGCACAGGCAGTAAGCCTGAGATTATTACTTTGGAAGTCCTTTTTTTTAACTCTCTTCCTAGCCCCCTGAATTCTCCTTTCAGGACCTCTTCCCTTATCCTACCTATATTGTTGGTACCTATATGTACCACGACCTCTGGCTCCTCTCCCTCCCCTTTCAGGATATCCTGGACACGCTCAGACACATCCCGGACACCGGCACCAGGGAGGCAAACCACCATCCGGGTCTCCCGACTGCGTCCACAGAAACGCCTATCTGACCCCCTCACTATAGAGTCCCCTATTACTAGTGCTCTCCTCTTCCTTTCCCTACCCTTCTGAGCAACAGGGCCGGACTCCTTGCCAGAGGCCCGGGCACCGTCGTTGCCCCCAGGTAGGCTGTCCCCCCCAACAGTACTTAAACAGGAGTACTTATTTCCAAGGGGTACAGCCACCGGGGTACTCCCTAGTCCCTGCCTCTGTTCCTTGCCCCCCCCTAACAGTGACCCACTTGTCTACCTCCCGTGGTCTAGGAGTGACCACCTCCCTGTAACTCCTATCTATAACCTCCTCACTCTCCCTGATCAGACGGAGGTCATCAATCTGCCGCTCCAGGTTCCTAATACGGTCCCTTAGGAGCCCCATCTCGTCACACCTGGCGCAGATGTGGATGTCTGGAAGACTATCAGACTCCCAGATTCCCCACATCTGACACCCAGAACAAAAAACTGCCCTGGCAGTCATACTCTCCAAACAAAGCCCCGCGCTCGGTTACTAAACCTACCGCCCGGCCGCTACTCCAACCGCTCCAACCGCCCACCCAAAAGAACTGAGTGATCTCCTGGGAGAGGCGAAAAACCGGATAAAAAACCCAGGCCAATTTGGGAAAAAATCCGGGAAATTCCTCTCCGACCCCAAGCTAGGCGATCGAAACTAGTCCGGGAGATCACACAGGTCTTACTCCTTACTATCCCCACACAATCCCCACACAATCCCCACACACTACTTCCCAAGCAACACAGCTAGGTGCTGCTTGCTACTGCTGCTTGCTGCTGCTGCTACTGCTGATTGCTGCTGCTGCTACTGCTGATTGCTGCTGCTGATTGCTGCTGCTGCTACTGCATGATCTGGTTTACCTAGAATAACTGATCATTTATTGTATAATTATCTGTTGCCCTGATGCATTTAATGTGCCTGTAAATTATTCCAAAATGAGGGCGGCACAGTGGCACAGTTGCTGCCTTACAGCGCCGGAGACACGGGTATCGATCCTGACTACGGGTTCTGTCTGTACGGTGTTTGTATGTTCTCCATATGTGACTATGTGGGTTTCCTCTGGGTGCTCCGGTTTCCTTCCACACTCCAAAGTTTGTGTTTGTTGGTTAATTGGCCTCTGTACATTGATCCCAGTGTGAAAGGAGTGAATGAGAAAGTAGCACAACATAGAACTAGTGTGAATGTGTGTTAAATGGTCAGCGTGGACGGTGGGCCAAAGGGCCTGTTTTCATGCAGTACCCCTAAACTTAAACTAAACTGATGCGGAAAGATGTGGATTCAAGTTCCACTCCAGCACTGAGCACCATAGCCAAGGATAAAGCTCGGCTGCAGCTCCAATGATCAGCCATGATCACATTGAATGGTGGTGCTGGCTCGAAGGGCTGAATGGCCTACTCCTGCACCTATTGTCTATTGTCTATTGAAGCTCTCATGCCAAGAAACACATCCACATCTCCACTTCCTCAGAAGACCAAGGAAATTGGGCTTGCCTTAAATGACCCTTACCAATTTCTACACATGCCCAATAGTAAGCATCCTAATTGGATGCATCACAGCTTGGTTTGGCAACTGCTCAGCGCAAGAGCACAAGATATTGCAAAAAGATGTGGATGCAGCCCAGTCCATCACACAGACCAGATTTCCCACAATTGACTCCACCAACATTGCCTCGGGAAAGCCGTCAACATAATCAAGGCTGATATTCATCCCAGCCGAACCCCCTCCTCCCCTAACCCATCAGATATAAAAGACAAAAGCTAAAATCACCTACCACCAGATCTGCCATTATTAACCTATTGAATGGACCTCTCACAATTTAAGGTTGAAGTTCCAATCTTCCAACCTACCTCATTGCTTTTGATGCACTTTTTTTTAAATCTGCACTTCCTCTGTAGCTTAATTTAGTTTTTAGTTTAGAGATACAGCACAGAAACAGGCCCTTCGGCCCAAAGAGTCCATGCCAATCAGCGATCCCCACACACTAACACTACCCTACACACTAGGGACAATTTACAATTTTGCCAAGCCAATTAGCTTACAAAACTGTACGTCTTTGGAGTGTGGGAGGAAACAGGAGCACCCAGAGAAAACCCACGCAGGTCACAGGGAGAACATGCAAACTCCATACAGACAGCACCCGTAGTCAGGATCGAACCCAGATCATGGTTGCTGTAAGACAGCAACTCTACTGCTGCACCACCATACTGCCCTTCTGTAGCTCCCTCTGTAGTTGTAACACTATAAACTGCATTCTGGTTATTGTTTGCTTTGTTGCATATGTGTATGACTTGATTATGCTCATCCACGGTATAATTTGACTGGATAGCTCGTGAAACATGTCTTTCACTGCATCACGGTACAATGGGAGAATAGTTCAACTAATACCGATACCAATACTTTGGGATTATGCAAAAGCAGCCAAGCAAAATTCGGTAATGTGATGGGTTACAAATGCTCCCCCACACATCAACATGTTCTTTCTCAGTAAATTCCAGCTGCCAAAACACAAACCAAAACATAGGAACACTAAAGTTGGAAATCTAAAATACAAACAGAGAATGTTGGAAACACTCAGCGGGTCAAGTCGTGTCTTTGGAGAGTGAAGCATAGTTAATATGTATTGTGATATATACATAGTTATAGCATCGTTTGGATGGCCAGCTTTTCACGGTACCTCAGTACACGTGACAATAATAAATCTGAACCTAAATATTTCCGTTTGGTGAAATTTCATCCGAATAGTTCTGATGTAAGGCATCAGTGGTGAAACATTAACAGATGCTGCCTGACTTGCTCACATTTCCAGCAAAATCCATTTCCCTTCATTTTTACGTTGAAATTGGAGCATTGGGATATTAAGATGATGGATTTCTTTTAATAGTTTGCTTTTTAAATAGACATAGTGTTCTATCAAACATTTTCCATCTTCTGAAGTTTCCATCTTCTGCAGTCTCCTGGGACTCTATCATCTAAACATAGAAGAGGTTTAGAAGATGTAAACATGTCATCTTTAAATCCCCTGCTTCTCAAGACTGCATGGCAAATTGTGGGAAATAATGCAAATGTTCACTCTTTTGCTTGTTTGTTTGTTTGTTTGTTTGTTTGTTTGTTTGTTTGTTTGTTTGTTTGTTTGTTTGTTTGTTTGTTTGTTTGTTTGTTTGTTTGTTTGTTTGTTTGTTTGTTTGTTTGTTTGTTTGTTTGTTTGTTTGTTGGATTGGTTGATCAATTGATCGGGTGATAGGGTGATTGGGTGATTGATTCATCGATTGACTGATTGATCGGGTGAGCGATTGATCGGTTGATTGATCGGTTGATTGATCGATTGATTGATTGATTGATTGATCGATTGATTGATTGATTGATTGATCGATTGATTGATTGATTGATTGATTGATTGATTGATTGATTGATTGATTGATTGGTTGATTGATTGATTGATTGATTGATTGATTGATTGATTGATTGATTGATTGATTGATTGATTGATTGATTGATTGATTGATTGATTGATTGATTGATTGATTGATTGATTGATTGATTGATTGATTGATTGATTGATTGATTGATTGATTGATTGATTGATTGATTGATTGATTGATTGATTGATTGATTGATTGATTGATTGATTGATTGATTGATTGATTGATTGATTGATTGATTGATTGATTGATTGATTGATTGATTGATTGATTGATTGATTGATTGATTGATTGATTGATTGATTGATTGATTGATTGATTGATTGATTGATTGATTGATTGATTGATTGATTGATTGATTGATTGATTGATTGATTGATTGATTGATTGATTGATTGATTGATTGATTGATTGATCACTTGATGGATTGATCAATTGATCGATTAATTGATTGATTGATCACTTGATGGATTGATGGATTTATCGATTGATCGAATGATTGAATGATTAATTGATCGATCGATCGATTGATTGATTGATCGATTGATTGATTGATCGATCGATCGATTGATCGATTAATTGATTGATTGTCGAATGATGGATTGATTGAAAGATGTAGAATGGAAACATGCTCTTCCGTTGAGAGTCCCATTCACACTAGATCCATGTTATCCCAATTTCACTATTGAAAAAAACCCTTAATTTTAGTATTGCATAGTTTAGTTTAGTTTAGTTTAGTTTAGTTTAGTTTAGTTTAGTTTAGTTTAGTTTAGTTTAGTTTAGTTTAGCTTAGTTTAGTTTAGAGATACAACATCAAAACAGGCCTTTTGGTCCACTGAGTTCATTCTGACCACCCGTTCACACTAGTTCTATGTTAGTTTACTTCAGCATCCACTCCGTACACAGAGGGGCAATTTACAGACTTAGAATTAACCTACAAGCCCACACATCTTTGGGATATAGGAGGAAATCGGGGCATCCGCGGTAAACTCATGTGGTCACAGGCATCTGCAGTTCCTTCTTGGTCGCGGGCCTTTCATCGCCCGGTTCGGCCGCGAGACGTTTCAGCGCCCGGTGCGGGGACTGTGCGGGTCGGTCGGGGACGAGCTGTCTGTCCGTGGGCGTGGGGAGGAGAGGGGAAGTTTTGTTGCCTCCATCACAGTGAGGGGGTGTTTGGAGTCACTGTGATGGACGTTTGTGTTGGGGTTATGTGTCTTGTGTTCTTTTTTTTTTTTTTTTTCTATGACTGCTATGTAGTTTCGTTCGGTACTTCGGTACCGAACGACAAATAAAGCTCTGTTATACCTGTTATACCTGTTATACCTGTTATATAATTGCTGGAGGAACCCAGTGAGTCAGGCAGCTTCTGTGGAAGGGATGGATAGGGTTGAACCCGGGTCCCTGGCACTGTGAGGCAACAGTTCTACCAGCTGAGCCATTGTGCTCTGGATGTACATGAACAACCCAAAGTCATATTTGGTTGCTGTGGTTAGTAACATTGACACCAAGAGCAGGTGGCGGAAGAAGATGTTTGGGAAGATGAACTGTATTCCTTTGATGGAAACTTGCTCCTACAACAATGAACTGGCCAGGAATCTATGTGCGTAACAAACTTCCTCTATCAGACCCGATGGCAATTATTCAGGTGAAGTCAGAATTGTTTTGTTTTTGACCTCACTAATGCAGCAATTTAGCGTTTGTAATAAAAGGAATTAATCCGAATGTATTTTTAAACTCTTGCTTAATTAAATTCAAGTTCCCCAATCTACATTCTGAACTTTAACCTTGTTTCATGATTGTTCATAATAACATTGTCTAGACTCTGGATTACATTTCCAAATATTATTGCCACCAGGCAGTGAAGATACAGGATCGGAATTCTGTAGTAATCTCTGCCCCAGGAATACTCTGATCTATAGACTGAAGTAACAACAGAAAATATGTTGCTGGCTTTGCACAATTAAATGAGGTCTACTTTGGAAGATATTTTTATATCATGTTGGTCATCGGCCTGAGAACAAATAGTGGCCACGTTTGTCAAGCCAATGAAGGAATAGTGTGGGAAGGAACTGCAGATGCTGGTTTAAACCAAAGATAGACACAAATAGAGAAGGTACAGGTGATGTAAGGGTCAAGACCCTTCTTTAGACTGAGAGTCAGGGGAAAGGGAAGAGAAACAAGAGATATAGACGGTTATGTAGAGAGATAGAGAACAAATGAATGAAAGATATGCAAAAAAGTGACAATGATTAAGGAAACAAGCCATAGTGTTGTAAGAGGAAGAATAGTAAGGGCTAATAACTTATAAAAGGGCTAATAACTTATAACTTATAGGGATGTGGATTGTGCTGAAGACAGACACAAAATGTTGGAGTAACTCAGCGGGTCAGGCAGCATCTCTCGAGAAAAGGAATAGGTGACTTTTTGGGTGGAGACCTTTCTTCGGACTGAGAGTCAGGCGTGAGGAAAACTGGAGGTATGAGGAGGTAAAAAGAACAACAGAATTAAAATATTGTGGTCTGTGCTAAGGTGGTGACAGGGAACCACAGACAAAAAAGCCTAAAAGTAGAGAAAATGTGTAGGAAGGAACTGCAGATGCTAGTTTACACCGAAGATAGGCACAAAATGCTGGAGTAACTCAACGGGTCAGGCAGCATCTCTGGAGAAAAAGAATAGGTGACATTTCGGGTCGAGACCCTTCTTCGGACTGAGAGTCAGGGGAGAGGGAAACTAGAGGTTTGAAAAGATACAGAACAAATCAGAGCTGGCACTGATGACCATGGAAAGAAAGGCAGAGCCCACAATGGTCCATTGTTGGCTGTGGAAATGGTGAGAATGGAGGGATATCGAACAGTAAAATTAACAGATAACAAAGATGACACCCAAGTTTCAGGACTTTCATTGATGATGTAATGGTGTGCACCCATTGTTGTAACAGAAAATTGGATCTACTGTTAACCAACTTGGACTTGTGGGTGATCATATTCTGTTTTTTCTACCTAATTAAGTCTTTCTGAGCTCCATTCTGTAATCAAGGCCTCGTCTTACTGCTAGTCAAGTTTCTTTGTAATCTTGTCGTCCGAGAATATAAAAACTGTACCAAAGGCCGTTCCGGCAGATCAGCTCAGATCAGCTGGTCTCCTGGTGTGACCAGTTTTAATAAATCACTAGTTACCTTGAAAACAAACTTCACGTGGCCTTTCCATTTTGCTCCTACACACAGTCTAAAACACGTCCACACAGAAGGCTGATTAATTACCTCAGCGTGGATTGGCAAGGATGAGCATTGAATTCTGGGTAAAACACCAAGTGCTGGAGGATAGACACAAAATGCTGGAGTAACTCAGCGGGTCAGGCAGCAGCTCTGGAGAAAAGAAATAGGTGAACGTTTGGGTCGGAACCCTTCATCGGATCCGAAACGTCACTTATTCCTTTCCTCCAGAGATACTGCCCCGCAGTGTTACTCCAGTATTTTGTGTCTATCTTCGGTATAAACCAACATCTGCAGTTCCTTCCCACACAAAAAGTTGGAGGTACTTAGTGGGTCAGGCAGCAACTGTGGAGCGAATGGACAGGTGACATTTCGGGTCATAACGCTTCTTCAGACTGATAAAGCCGGAGAAGTGAATTGGGGGCAGGACAAAGACTGGCAAGTGGCAAGTTAGGTATTGGAGGCGTCTCTGGAGAAAAGGGATAGGTGACCTTACGGCTCAAAACCCTTCTTCAGAGCGAGAGACCACTATCAGTCTGAAGAAGGGTCCTGACCCGAAACGTCACCTATTTCTTTTCTCCAGAGATGCTGCCTGACCCACTGAGTTACTCCAGCATTTCATGTACATCTTCTGTGTAAACCAGTATCTGCAGTTCGTTCCTACACAAGTTAGGTATAAGTTTAGGTTTTTTATTGCCACATGTACCAAGGTACAGTGAAAAGTGTTGTTTTGCGTGATCAGATATACCATACCTAAATACAATCAGTTCAAATTCAAGTACAATAGACAGAGTAAAGGGGAAGATACAGAGTATAATTCTCAGCATTGTAGCACATTGTTGGCATGTATATTGGGTCATTTTACCATCTCAAATATGCTATGTAAAAAGGATATGATAAGATACAATAGAATTGAACTTTATTTAAACGAATACAAAAAAAATTCTATACAATATATCTTTATAGTCATTGTACAGGGGTACAACGAGATTGGGAATGCGCCTCCCATACGATGCAATAAATTAATTAGCTAGTCAGTATTAATTTTTAAAAACCCAATGAAACAAATTAGAACAGTTTTAAAACAGAATAAAGTGCAAGTAGATCTGTGCCGGATCACTGTGCGATGTGACCATCCGGCTCAGCAGGACCGGTTCATAGCAGCTATGGCCCTGGGGATGAAGCTGTTCCTGAGTCTGGAGGTGCGGGCATAGAAGGCCTTGTATCGTCTGCCCGATGGTAGAAGTTCGAACAGACTGTTGCAGGGGTGTGAGGAGTCTTTGTGGATGCTGGTGGCTTTTCTGAGGCATCGTGTGTTGTAGATGCCCTCCAAGGCTGGTAGCTGTGTTCCGATGGTCCTCTGAGCTCTATGGACCACCCGCTGAAGAGCTCTCCTCTCTGCCTCCGTGCAGCTGAGGTACCACACAGGGATGCCATGCGTTAGGATGCTCTCTATGATGCAGCGGTAGAAGGTCGTCAGCAGCTGTTGGGGTAGACCAGACTTTTTCAGTGTTACCAGGAGGGACTGCCAACAGTCATAAAGTACAAAATACATGAAACATGAAATTAAAGTGGCGAGTGGAAAGGATTGGGGATGTGCAAAGATTGGGGAGGGGAGGAGGGGGAATCAGTCTACCCCACGACAGAATGGGGAGGAGTTGTACAGTTTGATAGCCACAGGGAAGAAGGATCTCCTGTGGCGTTCTGTGCTGCATCTTGGTGGGACCAGTCTGTTGCTGAAGGTGCTCCTCAGGTTGACCAGTGTGTCATGGAGGGGGTGAGCTTCATTGTCCAGGATGCTCCGCAGTTTGAGGAGCATCCTCCCCTCCAAGACCACCTCCCATGGAGGATGTTGTCTTGAGTCGGGTTATAATGTTGATGAGGGTCAATGGGCAGCACCACAGACACAAGAGTTTAGTGTAGTTTAGTTTAGAGATACAGTGCGAAAAAAAAGGCCCTTCAGCCCACCGAGTCCGCGCCGACCAACGATCCCCGTACACTAACACGATCCTACACACTAGGGACAATTTACATTTTTTTACTAAAGCCAATGAACCTACAAACCTGTACGTCTTTGGAATGTGGGAGGAAACCAGAGCACCCGGAGAAAACCCACGCAGATACAGGCAGAACATGTAAACTGCGGACAGCACATAGTCAGGATCGAACCCGGGTCTCTGGCGCTGTAAGGCAGCAACTCTACCACAGCGCCACTGTGCCGCATTTTCTTTAAGTGTATTGAATATAGAAGTTGGGAAGTCATGTTGCAGTTATATAAGACCACATTTAGAGTACTGTGTGCAATTATGATCATCATGAAATAGGAAAGATGTCAAGCTTGAAAGGGCACAGAGAAGATTTATGATGATGCTGCCAGGACTCGCAGGTCTGAGCTAAAGGGAGTTGTTGAGCAGGCTAGGACTCTAGTCCCTGAAATGCAGGAGGACGAGGGGTGATCTTATAAAAGAGTACAAAATCATGAGAGGAATTGTACGGGTAAATGTCTTTTGCCCAGAGTAGGGGAATCGAGGACCAGAGGACCTAGGTTTAAGGTGAGGGGGAAAAAGGTTTAATTGGAACCTGAGGGGTAACCTTTTCATACAAAGGGTGGTGGGTGTACAGAACGAGCTGCCAGAGGAGATAGTTGAGGCAGGGACTATCGCAACATTTAAGAAACATTTGGACAGTTTATGGATAGGACAGGTTTGGAGGGATGTGGGCTAAATGCGGGTAGGGGGGACTAAAGTAGATGGGACATGTTGGACGGTGAGGGCAAGTTGGGCCGAAGGGCCTGTTTCCACACTGTATCACTCTATGACTCTGTGAGATGTTGTGATTGATGTTGTGGTTGACGATTTCCTGTCGTTGTCAATGTATGGCGGTGATGCTATAAAGGTTGTTTTTGCATTGGTGCTGTTATGATGAAAAGGTTCTTCCAACAGCCGGTTGCAAAGTAGCTTGACAATCAGAATCCAGAGGTCTGTAGCAAAATTAATTTGTTTTCACCCCGATCGTTCCCTCACCTTGAAAGCTTGGAAGCATGTACCACCAGATTCAGGAACAGATTCTTCCCCTCAGTTATCAGACATGTACTCCTTCCATGAGCTCGGGTACTGTAGACTTTAGACTTTAGACTGTAGAGATACAGCGTGGAAACAGGCCCTTCGGCCCACCGAGTCCACGCTGACCAGCGATCACCCCGTACACTCACACTATCCTACACACTAAGGACAACTTACAATTTACAGTAGCCAATGAATCTGCAGACCTGTACTTCAGAGACCCAGGTTTGATCATGAGTACGGGTGTTCTCTGTACAGTTTGTACGTTCTCCCCGTGACCGCCTGGGTTCCTTCTGGTGCCCTGGTTTCCTCTCACACTCCCAAGATGTACAGGTTTGTAAGTTAATTGGCTGCTGTAAATTGTTCATAGTGTGTAAGATACAACTAGTGTATCATTGGTCGGCGAACATTGGTCGGAGATCATTGGTGTATCATTGGTGTATCATTGGTCGGCGATCATTGGTCGGCGATCATTGGTCGGCGGTCATTGGTCGGCGATCATTGGTCGGCGATCATTGGTCGGCGATCATTGGTCGGCGATCATTGGTCGGCGATCATTGGTCGGCGATCATTGGTCGGCGATCATTGGTCGGCGATCATTGGTCGGCGATCATTGGTCGGCGATCATTGGTGTATCATTGGTGTATTATTGGTGTATCATTGGTGTATCATTGGTCGGCGATCATTGGTCGGCGATCATTGGTCGGCGATCATTGGTCGGCGATCATTGGTCGGCGATCATTGGTCGGCGATCATTGGTCGGCGATCATTGGTCGGCGATCATTGGTCGGCGATCATTGGTGTATCATTGGTGTATCATTGGTGTATCATTGGTGTATCATTGGTGTATCATTGGTGTATCATTGGTCGCCGATCATTGGTCGGCGTGGACTTGGTGGGCCAAACAGCCTGTTTCTCTAAACTAAACGCTGCATCTTTCCACGGAGGTTTTGAACAAATTCTTTACGAATCTACTCACCAAAGCCCACCATTATAAACAGATAATGGTTCAGTATGTTGAAGTTGTTGAAAATGTTGAAGTTACGTTGAAAATGTTAAAACTAAGCCATTCAAAGATTGCAGAACAGAAACTGAACGAAATGCTTTCTTTTTGTAATAAGGTTTTGTATCAGGTTGTATCAATTAAAATTCAATAATTCAGCAACCTTAAGGAATAAAAATGGAAAATACTGGAATTTCTCAGCAGGTGAGGCAGCATCTATGGAGGGAAAAGACGAGTTGCTGTTTCAGGTTGAAGACCTTTTATCCGAACTGCTGTAGTTTTGCTTTTCTATTACAAATCTTAATATTCTTACTACAAAAAAATAAACTAAGACTTCCAAATCAAATTTTGGACCGTTGCCTGGTTCTGCGGATGTTTGACACATTATGTGCAAGTGTAAGTTAAGGAGATAATAATAATTCTAAGAATTATCACAAGCTTGAGCCAAGTTGCAGGCCAGAATATTGACAGATCCCATGGCAGAAGCTCTATCTTAACATTTTACTGTTCTACATTGTGTCAGACCATGGCAAGTACATCCTCCATTCCTTTTTTCCCTATCTACTTCTCAATGGTTCAATGGTTCAAAGGTTCAATGGTGCTTTATTGTCACACGTGCGAAGTGCAAACACACTGAGAAATTATTTTCTCATGAACAGTCCAGCAGAGAATTGCCATAACGTCCCTGATTAGCAATTCTACACAAATAGTCTCTGATCCCACATGCAAGAGGCACCATGTTTTGGCGCCCTTTTCCAAGTCCAGTCGAGCCCCAGGCTGGAACCAGGCGAGTCCCAGGCTGCTGTAAGGGCCTCAAGTCATCGCTTTCCCTGGTCGACCGGTGAGCCAGATCCTGGTTCCCTCACCTCTCCCACTCCTCGCCCGTCCCATCCGTCATTGCTGGCTCCATCTTCCTGGTCTCTGGTCTTCGGGGGACGAGCAGCGCCGACTCGGCGGGCTCCACTACCAGGCCCGCTGTTTCCACCGGGACCACCGAGCATGAGCCCCCCTGCATGCCATGGTCCGCTGGCTCGGGTGCTCCCCCTGCAGGCCGTGGTCCGCTGGCTCGGGTGCTTCCCCTGTAGGCCGCGTCACCCTCACGGAGCCTTCCCATTTAAATATGATATCTGTATTTGAACCTGTGTGCGGCACGGTGGCGCAGCAGTAGAGCTGCTGCCTCACAGCGCCAGAGACCCGGGTTCGATCCTGACCACGGGTGCTGTCTGTACGGAGTTTGCACGTTCTCCCTGTGACTGCGTGGGTTTTCTCCGGGTGCCTTCAGTAAAATTGTAAATTGTCCCTTGTGTGTGTAGGATAGTGTTTGTGTATGGGGTGATCGCTGGTCGGCATGGACTAGGTGGACCGAAGGGCCTGTTTCCCCGCGGTATCTCTAAAGTAAAGTTGAAAGTCGAAAATCTGCAGTTCCTTGTGTCTATCCCCTGACCCGTATCCACCTATCACTTGCCAGGCTTTGTTCCACCACCAATTCTCTTTTCCAGCTTTCTCCCCTCCTTCCACAATCAGTCTGAAGAAGGGTCCCGTCCCAGAGACGTCACCTGTCCATTTCCTCCACAGATGCTGCCTGACCTGTCGAGTTCATCCAGCACTTTGTGTTTTGCCATCGAAGAACCAAATGGGCAACAGCCTCAGCTCTGCATGAGTTCGGCCGGCAGCCAGCTCTGAGCCAAGCCCACTCACTGCCTGAATGTAACAGCCTTTTTGATGGCAGTCTGACCCTTTCATAGAACAGGAGAACAATGCAGAACAGGCCCTTCGACCCACAATGTCTGTGCTGGACAAGATGCCAAGAATGCTGCAGTCACTCAGCGGCTCAGGCAACATCTCTAGTGAAAATAGATCTGATGGAGGTGTATAAAATCATGAGAGGAATAGATCCGATAGACTCACAGCGCCTCGTGCCCAGACTTGGAGATTCGAGAACCAGAGGGCATAGGTTTACGGTGAAGGGGCAAAGATTTCATAGGAATCTGAGGGGTAACTTTTTCACACAAAGGGTGGTGGGTGTATGGAACAAGCTGCCAGAAGAGGTAGTTGAGGCAGGGACTATCGCAACATTTAAGAAGCAATTGAACAGGTACATGGATAATTTAGGATTAGAGGGATATGGGCCAAACACAGGCAAGTGGGACTAGTGTCAATGGGACATGTTGGTCGGTGTGGGCAAGTTGGGCCAAAGGGCCTATCTCCATACTCGATGACTCTATGACACCAAAAAGAATACGTGAATAATGTTTAGTGCAAGTCCAGTAAAACCCAATCAAAGATTGTCTGATTGAAACTTGAACGAACATCGTTGTGTTGAACTTTCATACTTAGAAGAACAATTCTGCACTAGAAATGTGGTGATCATTCTCACCTCTGTTCACTACAGTGCTTGAAAACGTTTCAAAACCAGACTAAAACTTGCTTAAAAAAACCTGAGTTCCAAATGTAGAATTTGTGCCAGAAACGCTCTTGATAGCTCATTTGGTTGTGAAAACTAAATCAGGCAATAGGTCGGAATATATATATATGCACAATCTCTTGGGATTAGGTTGGATCAAGTGAGCCTGGTAATTACCTGGAATTTCATTCCCGAAGGAGATTTGAGAAACTGTACACTTTAGACTTTAGACTTGAGAGATAGAGCATCTTAACCGGTCCTTCAGCCCACCGAGTCTGTGCCGACCAGCCATTGTACCCTACACTAGCACTATCCCACACAATAGACAGTATACCATTTTTTACTGAAGTCAATTAACCTACGTTTTTTGGAGTGCTTTTTTTTAAACAAAAATAAATGTAATTATAGCAATAATATACACAATACAAAACAATACCAAACAAAACCCATCACCATAATACAAAATCACCCAATTATCTAAACAAATATACTCACATACTATTCCTATATACTTATAACTAAATATACTACTAGAGAACTATCTTACAAGCCTTGTCAAGGATGCATTCCACCCTCCGTGGTGCCCACGTCTGTGGAGAGTGGGAGGAAAGCGGGACAGCCAGAAGAAAATTCACTGGCAGAAGTTAGTAAGAGTTGTTGCGGACATGCCGAACTTCCGAAGCCTTCTAAGGAAGTTTGCGAGGTTGGTGGAAAGACCAGAGAGACCATGTTTCCATGCTGTACTTCTGAACTAAGCTAAATAATCTGCTCCCACCAGCCGCCCCTGTTGTCCCCAGTCTTTCTCTTGGTGGCATCTGCGCCCATCTTGATCCGTACCGTGAGCAATGTTCTGGTTGCAGCCCCAGTTCCAATATCTAAAGGGGCTGCTCCTTGCATTTTGGCTGCACTTTTCACCCACCATCCTCATCTTTGGACACCCTGTGCGTAGGGGAGAGGGTGGGGGGGCCGAAGATGTCCTGGTTGGGTTGCTCCTGGGCCTGGCCAAGCTGGCCATCCGCGACTCACGGTGCCAGGCGGAAGAGGGCTCTGCCCGAGCCGGCTGCCTACCCCTTTTCCGAGGTTACATCCGCGCCCGGGTGGTGTTGGAGAGGGACTACGCGCTGTCCACGGGCACCCTGGAGGATTTCCGGGACCGCTGGGCACTGCGGGGGATTGGATGTATCCTGGATGGGGATTGTAATATAATTGTATAATAGTTTCAATTGGTATATTTGTTTGTATTGTATTCTGGTGGTGGGTTCTGTTTTTTTTTTATTGTACTGTATATATTATTTTAATATTTGAATAAATATTTTTGATTAAAAAAAAAAAAGTGAGCAATGTTCTGCCAACCGTTAGTCGTGATACCGCAATCCTTGAGTCCTCTTTGAATTGACGGAGCATTGGTCTTTGGGCTTCCTCTGTTTGCCAGCCACCTTCTGCTGGTTTGTTTGCTGGGGGTTGCTTTCACCACTGGATTGGTTGGGCCACGGCGGCACGAAGCCGTGCTGGAGCGTACACTCGGGCCGCCGGCCGACAGAGAACATGAATGGGCCCGGCGGCCAAAGTGACCGCCGGGAACGAGGAACGAGGAACGAGGCTGGACAAGGACAGGCAGGAACGGCCGAGAACAAGTAACAAGGACGGCCCCGGTGAACAAATAGCCGGCAGCATCCGGCGGCAAAAACCCGACGGCCACATGCGGCAGAGGTTGGCAAACCCTGAAGACCGAAGAATCGAGGAGGAGGGAGCCACTGGTGACGCCGGACGCCGGGAGTGGGCCGGTAGGAGACGGGCGGGGGTATTGCCTCCAGTGAGCCTGGTATTTACTTGGAATTTCAATCCCGAAGGAGATTTGAGAATAGACAATAGACAATAGACAATAGACAATAGGTGCAGGAGGAGGCCATTCGGTATACTGTATACTTTAGGCTTTAGACTTGAGAGATAGAGCACTGAAACTGGTCCTTCAGCCCACCGAGTCTGCGCCGACCAGCCATTGTCCCCTACACTACGCCTTCAATGGCGGCTGCAGGAGGGGACCCAGAGGCAGTCGGGAGAGGAGAGCAACGTCGGATCGATGGGCCTGCAGGGCCTGGACCAGGGGCCCTCCTGGACTTCCAACATGTGGACTTTGGGCTGTTTGTGTTGACTGTGCATCTGCGGTTGTGTAAACGAATTTCACTGTGCCGTACATACGTGACAATAAAGAAGCATTGAGCCATTGGATTGTACAATCGTTTTAAAGATTTCTGACGATTTAAATGAGATGTCTTCACGGACCTTCGCTGGATTCGACGCTTGAGTTGGGAAACCAAAGTCAGTATCTGGGAACATCTGAAACCACGTTCATGTACATCAGTCCCACTTGCCCCTGTTTTCCTGACAAATATCAGGTGCTGACAAAATGTGTACGACGGAGCTGCAGATGCTGTTTATACCAAAGGCAGACACAAAGTGCAGCAGTCTGGAGTCACAGAGCCTTTGTTTGGAGATACAACGTGGAAACAGGCCCTTCTGTCCAACGAGTCCACACAGCCCAGCGATCCCCGTACACTAACACTATCCTGCACACTAGGGACAATTTACAATTTTTACTGAAGCCAATTAACCTACAAACCTGTACTGCTTTGGAATGTGGGCGGAAACCAGAGCACCCGGAGAAAACTCACGTGGTCACAGGGAGAACATACTAGCTCTATGTAGTCATAGAGTGATACAGCGTGGACGCAGGCTCTGGCCCAACTTGCCCACACCCAACCAGCAAGCCCCATCTACACTAGGCCCATATCCCTCTAAACCTGTCCTATCCATGTACCTGTTTACCTGTTTCTTAAATATTATGATCGTACCTGCTTCAACGACCTCCTCTGGCAGCTCATTCCATGTACCTACCACCCTTAGTGTGAGAAAGGTGCTCCTCGGGTTGCTATTAAATCTCTCCCCTCTCTCCTTATACTGTGTGGCGGCTCCAATGAAGCCATTGAGAAACAATTAATTTAGCGATGAAAGTCTGTCACTTTTGTACTCTACCACTGAGCACATTGGATTAAGTGATATCTTGGCAAACCCTGGTTGGTGCCAATTTAATTGGAGCAACGTGTAAACTAATCGCTGTTCCTACTTGTGAAAACCGTGGCAACTATCCAGTTAACTGTCAGTTGTGGCGAGAGTTTGTTAACAGCATCTTGGCTTTAGAAATGCCCTAAAATGACCTGATAGGCCGCAGCTCCTTTGAACTGTTTTCAAGTCTCTTTGTGACCTAAATATTTGCCTGCGAAAAATATCCTTCTTAATCCAGTAGGCAGAAACAACAAGCAAATTAGAATTCAAACTGAAGATTGTAAATTATCCCTGGTGCGTAGGATAGTGATAGTGTACAGGGTGATCGCTGGTCGGCGTGGGCTTAGTGGGCCTCTACGACCTCAAATGGCAGCTTGTTCCATACTAGGGTTGCCAACTGTCCCGTATTAGCCGGGACTTCCCGTATTTTTTGCTAAATTGGTTCGTACCGTACGGGACCGCCCTAGTCCCTTATTAGGCCCGGAGGGCGTTGTAGGCCCGGACACTGTAGGCCCGGGAGGCACTGTACGCCGGGACAGTGTAGGCTAACGGAGTGTGTTCGGGGAGTGGGGCTGAGTGTGTTCACCTAACCCACCTCCCGGCCCAGGCGGCCGTCACTGGTGGAGCGGGAGCACGTGGCCGCTGGCTGGGTGAGGTCACGTGGGGCGTGGGGCGGTGACGTCACCTTTTCCCGTATTTTGGAGTGAGATCGTTGGCAACCCTATTCCATACACCCACCACCCTTTGAGTGCAAAGGTTACCCCTCAGGTTCCTATTCAATCTTTCCCCTTCACCTTAAACCCATGTCCCCTGGTTTTCAATTCTCCTAATCTATTCCAAAATCAGCAAATATATTGTAAAAAAACAATGTGATAATGATGAAATAATTAGTTTTTTAATAATACTGCTTGAGGGATGCATGGGCACTCTGATAACTCCCAATGAGTCCATCAAAATACAAGATACAATGATAAACCAGAACCTTGGGGATTTTAATTTAGTTTTAGCTTTCGGTTTATTATTTTCACGTGTACCATTTGTTTTGCATACCTTCCAATTAGATTGGATAATACTATACATAAGCCTAATCCAGTCAAACTCAAGTACAATAGGTGGAGCAAAGGGGAAGATACAGAGTGCAGAATATAGTTCTCAGCATTGTAGCGCATCAGTTTCAGAGACAAAGTCCAATGTCCGCAATGGGGTAGAGGTGAATCGGACAGTACCCTAACGTATGGAAGGGCCGTTCAGAAACCTGATAACAGAGGGGAAGAAGCTGTTCCTGAGCCTGGTGGTGCGAGTTTTCAAGCTTCTGTACCTTCTGCTGGACGGGAGTGGGGAGAAGAAGGAATGACCGGGGTGGGACTGGTCTTTGATTATGTTGGCTGCTTTGCCGAGGCAGCGTGAAGTGTACATGTAGTCGATGGTGGAGGCTCTGGTCTGTGCGATGGACTGGCCTGCATCTACAACTCTCGGCAGTGTCTCACACTCTTGGGCAGAGCTGTTCCCAAGCCAAATTGTGGTGCAACCCAGCAGTATGTCGAACACCAACTGGAGGCTAGAGTGGGGGAGGTCACCAGGGAGAACATCCAAGTCTGGGAGGTGAGAACAACACAGATGAAGGTTTCTTTCAAACAAGGAGTTTGTGCCGAGTTTCCTCAGTCTCCTCAGGATGGAGAGGCGTTGGTGTACCTCCTTCGTTGTTGCTTCACTGTGCTTGGTTCAGGACATATCGTTGGTAATATTAATGCCAAGGAACTTGAAGCTCTTAACCATTTCCACTTCAGCACCATTGACCCTGACTGGGGCAGGCCCCATAGCAGAAGCATCCATGTTGCGGGGCTGGAAACAGGAAGTGTCCTGAGCTAATTCTGCTACCACCATCGTCTACTGTACAAGTGAGACTCCCACTGATTGTCGCCGGAACCTTGCACCCTGTTCAGGACGGACGATGACAGTGATGTAACATTTGAAACGTGGATGATGGACACGAAAGAAGAAGCCTGAAGAACAATGAGACTAAAAGCTGAAGAGCCGATGCAATGCATTTATTTTTAAAGTGCATAATTTTGACCTGATTTTGTAGGAATCCTGGAAATTTTTGTTTAATTTGGTTTAGTTTAGTTAAGTTTAGTTTAGTTTAGTTTAGTTTAGTTTAGTTTAGTTTAGTTTAGTTTAGTTTAGTTTAGTTTAGTGTAAAGCATTTTTTGTCGCCTGCTATCCAATCAGCAAAAAGATTATACATGATTACAATCAAGCCGTCCACAGTGTACAGATACAGAATAATGGGAATAACATTTATAAAGTCCATAAAGTCTAATTAAAGTTAGTCCGAGGGTTTCCAATGAGGTAGATGGTAGCTCAGGACCGCTCTCCAGTTGTTGATAGAATGGTTCAGTTGCCTGATGACCGCTGGGAAGGAACTGTTCCTGAATGTAGAGGCATTGTTAATTGGCCTTGGTAAAATTGTAAATTGTCCCTCGTGTTAGGATGGTGCTAGTGATCGCTGGTCGGCGTGGACTCGGTGGGTCAAAGGGCCTGTTTCCACACTGTATCTCCAAGGTAAAATTCACATATCCATGTTCTCCAGAAGGCTGACTGACCCACTGAGTTACTCCAGCACTTTGTGTCTTTTTCTGTGAGCCAGCATCTGCAGTTCCTTGTGTCTGAAGTATTTTTGTAGTGCAATGTCTCCGTTCTCTCCGCGTCTTCCTGAGGGAGTGGAGCAGGGGAGTTGCAGTCCATCCACCTCATGCCAACGTATCTCCTGCTTGTGACGCCGAACTAGAAGTTGGTGCAAGTGTCTCGTCTGCAAGATGCAAGCTCCACACGGCTGGTGGAATCAGAGCACTTGCCTCGAGGGGAACAGGCGAGGGGTCAAGATCACAATCATCTCTCTAACTTGACCTCAAGCAATTCCAACTCGCACATCAAGAATTGGGAATGTTCTTCCACCTGTTGACAAGACAGAATAACTAATTTTATGACATTCATATCAGGTTATAATCTGGAGTACCTAGGCATACCCCGATTAGCAAATTGCACAGAGATAGTCTCCTGAGCCCGCATGCAAGAGGCGCCATGTACTGACGCCATTTTCAAAGCCCACTCTAGTTGTTATGAGCGGTGTTATGGGCAAGGTTACACCACAGGAGCCAGCCAGTAATCGGCCCATCGAAACAGGTAGGTAGTTCATCTGAAGACCTAAAGGTTCATGACTTGGGACCTGCAACACATTCTCTGCGCCTCGTGACTTCTACCCATCATTTGCTGAATCTATCTTCAATTCCATTCTTAGAATTGTAGAGTAAGGCAGCATGGAAGCTGGGCATTTGGACCAGCCTGTCCATGCCAACCAGAGAGACCCATCCCATTTGCCCACGTTTGGGCCATATGCAACTCTGCATCTTGAGACGACCCAGTGTGCTGGAATAGCTCAGCGGTCAAGGCAACATCTCAGGAGAACACGGATGGGCGTCTCTGCAGGTGGGCAACCCTCTTCAGACTGATTGTAGGGAAGTGGAAAGAGTAAAGGGGCAGATGGTTGGACAAAGGCCAGAGATGAAAAGATGGTGTGGGACAAACGGATTGAAGAGTTGTGAATAGTGAAGCTAGAGGAAAGTAATGTAGAAGGAAGGTGATGGAGAAGGGGAGGGGGAGGGGGAGTGGGAGGGGGAGGGGAAGGGGAAGGGGAAGGGGAAGGGGAAGGGGAAGGGGAAGGGGAAGGGGAAGGGGAAGGGGAAGGGGAAGGGGAAGGGGAAGGGGAAGGGGAAGGGGAAGGGGAAGGGGAAGGGGAAGGGGAAGGGGAAGGGGAAGGGGAAGGGGAAGGGGAAGGGGAAGGGGAAGGGGAAGGGGAAGGGGAAGGAGAAGGGGAGGGGGAGGGGGAGGGGGAGAAGTATCTTTCGAGGGAGAAACATCTGCCTTTCAAATAACCCTCCTCACCTGTATCGGCCTATTACCTGCCAGGCTTTACCCTGCCACTCCGTTTTCCCAGTTGTTTTCCACACAAGAGTGCTGGAGCAACCCAGCAATTCAGGCAGTATCTCTGGAGAACATGGAGAGGTGACGTTTTAGGTTGAGACTCTTCTTCTGACTGATTGTAGCAGGGGGAATAAAATTGGAAAAGACGTTTGGGTGGGGCAAGGCGTGGGAAGTGATAGGTGGATGCAGTTTGGAGTCTAGTGAGTAGAGTTTCGAGATACAGCTTGGAAGCAGGTCCTGCAGCTCACCATGCCGGAGTCAACACTAGCTCTATCCTGCACACTCGGGACAATTTACAATGTTTACCGAAGTCAATGAACCTACAAACCGGTAGGAAACCGGAGCACCCGGAGAAAACCCAGGCGGTCACCGGAAGAACGTGTAAACTCTGCACGTACAGCACCAGTAGTCAGGATCAAACCTGGGTCTCAAGTGTTGCAAGGCAGCATCTCTACTGCTGCGCCATCGTGCCACCTCAGGTTTATGGTAGACAGATGAATGGAAAAAAATGGTTATTTTGCCTGCCTCAACCACTTTCTCATTCCATATACACACCACCCTTTGTGTGCAAAGTTGCCCCTCAGATTTTGTTTTTAAATTTTTCCCTTCTCATGTTAAACGTTTGGCCATCTAATTTTTGATTTCCTATTCCTCAGAGAAAGACTGTGGGCATTCACCTGATCTAACCCCCTCGTGATTTTATGCACCTCTGCTCTGAAAATGTTCTGGACTGTCCAAGCTCTGCCTATAAGATCCTTTGGCCCCACTTGCCCTTGCCGACCACATGCCCCATCTACACAAGTTCCACCTGCCTGTGTTTGGACCATATCCCTCCATCCTCTCCATGTACCTTACTAAATGTTTCTTAAAACATTATGATTAGTATCTTCCTCAACTACCTTCTTCGGCAGCTCATTCCACACACCGACCTCCATCTGTGTAAAAAAAGTTGCCTCTCAGAGCCCTGTTAAATCTTTCCCCCCTCACCATCAACCTATGTCCTCTGGTTCTTGATTCCCCTACTCTTGGTAAAAGAGTGTGCATTTACCCTATCTATTCACAGAAACATAGAAACATACAAAAATAAGGGCCATTTGGCCCTTCGAGCCAGCACCGCCATTCATTGTGATCACGGCTGATCATCCACAATCAGTAACCCGTGCCTGCCTTCTCCCCATATCCCTTGATTCCGCTAGCCCCTAGAGCTCTATCTAACTCTCTTTTAAATTTATCCAGTGAATTGGCCTCCACTGCCTTCTGTGGCAGTGAATTCCACAAATTCACAACTCTCTGGGTGAAAAAGTTTTTACTCACCTCAGTTTTAAATGGCCTCCCCTTTATTCTTAGACTGTGCCCCCCCTGGTTCTGGACTCCCCCAACATTGGGAACATTTTTCCTGCATCTAGCTTCTCCATTCCGTTCATAATTTTTTTACGTTAATATCCCCTCTCATCCTTCTAAATTCCAGTGATGCAAGCCCAGTCTTTCCAATCTTTCCTCATATGACAGTCCCGCCATCCCGGGGATTAACCTCGTGAATCTACGCTGCACTGCCTCAATAGCAAGGATGTCCTTCCTCAAATTAGTCCTCTCATCATTTTGTACACCTCTGTCAGGTCACCCCTCATCCTCCTGCGCTCCAAGGAATAAAGTCCGAGCCTGCTTAATCTCTCACTCTCACTCTGGCTGTCAAATTTGGGCAATGTCACTTATCTCCACACACTTACCTCAATTAAAAATTGCAGAGAGATGTGGACGCAGCCCAGACCATCACACAAACCAACCTCCCTTCCATTGACTCAATTTACACCTCACGCTGCCGCGGCAAGGCCAGCAGCATAATCAAGGACCAGTCTCACGCCCTTGTCCCGTATTAGGCCCGGGGGCACTGTAGGCCCGGACACTGTAGGCCCGGACAATGTAGGCCCAGACACTGTAGATCCGGACAGTGTAGGTCCGGAGGCACGGGCGCCGCCTAACGGAAGTTGCGTAGCAACCCGCCTCCTGGCCTGGGTGGCCGCCATTTGTGGAGCGGGATCACGTGGCCGCTGGCTGGATGAGGACACATGGGGCGCAGGGCGGTGATGTCACCTTGTCCCTTATTTGGGAGTGAGATAGTTGGCAACCCCTATGTAGAACAGACTGTCAGTTTGCACCACAACTCGGTTTGGGAATAGCTCTGCCTAAGACCGCATACTAGTGTATGGGTCTTGCGGTCTTGGTTATGCATTATCCTACACAATAGGGACAATATACAATTTTCAGAAGCTGTTCCCCAGTTCTGTACTACACACTAGGGGCAATTCACAGGAGCCAATTAACCTACAAACCCTCACAGACTGTATTTGGGATGTGGGAGGAAACTGGAACACCCGGAGTAAACCCACGTGTTCACAGGAAGAACGCGCAAACTCCACACACCCGACGTGAGGATGGAACCCGGGTCTCTAGGTAGCGGCTCTACCAGCTGCGCCACCGTGCCACCTTCAGGTTAGAACTGTTCATACTGCTAACGTTTCTCAGCAACAGATCGCTGGTGTAACTTGGAGAGGGGCTGCACGTATTATGAATAAAGTACATTTTTGGTTAAAAAAATGAAACATAAAAATAAATAGATCAGAAGGGAGTGTCGTGTCAGAGGCAGTGCACATGGGCAAGGCAGGCTCAGAGCGAGTGAAAAGCTCAGAGAGGAGATCAGGCCACTAGGTTAATTCCTGGAATGGCGGGACTGTCATATGTTGAAAGACTGGAGCGACTAAGCTTGTATACACTGGAATTTAGAAGGATGAGAGGAGATCTTATCGAAACGTATAAGATTATTAAGGGGTTGGACACGTTAGAGGCAGGAAACATGTTCCCAATGTTGGGGGAGTCCAGAACAAAGGGCCACAGTTTAAGAATAAGGGGTAGGCCATTTAGAACTGAGATGAGGAAAACGTTTTCAGTCAGAGAGTTGTAAATCTGTGGAATTCTCTGCCTCAGAAGGCAGTGGAGGCCAATTCTCTGAATGCATTCAAGAGAGAGCTAGATAGAGCTCTTAATGATAGCGGAGTCAGGGGGTATGGGGAGAAAGCAGGAACGGGGTACTGATTGAGAATGATCAGCCATGATCACATTGAATGGCGGTGCTGGCTCGAAGGGCCGAATGGCCTCCTCCTGTACCTATTGTCTACTGTCTATTGTGCAGCGACCAGTGAAAGCCTTTGTTCTTTATTCTGTTGCTCCACGGCAGCAGAGACCCCTGAAGCAATCCCGAGCATCATCTGCAAAGGGTTATCTTTCAGCTGGCAAGTTGCAGGGGAAAGTCGGGCCGCTTCTCTGACCTGCCGGAGTTCAGAGCGTGTCAACTACAGGGTAGTCTGTCTTGGCATACCGCACCGTCTAGACAGCGTGAGCAGCCGTCCCTTCTGCTGCTGCGGAGTTAACTCAGACATTCCCATGCCGCTGATAATTCGCAAATCGTCCCTGATGGGTTATGCCTTTTAGCCACGGACACCCGTAATAAGCCTCGGATCAGTGATCCCATCAGAGTAACAGTGGGAACAGAGGGGGGAGCTCGGGTTCAGTGTGAGGTCAAAAATCATGACCCTCCGTGACCTCTGTAGTGTAAGCTGAAAACTCCTCTGATAAAATAAGGCTGAAGATGGGAACTTGGGTTAAAACTACACGCTGCACATGCAAGGATTGCTTTCCCCGATTTAGTTTAGTGTTTGAGATACAGCGTGGAAACAGGCCCTTCCGCCCACCGAGTCCGCGCCGACCAGCGATCCCCACACACGGGCACTATCCTACACACACTGGGGGCAATTTACAATTTTACCGAAGCCAATTAATCCGCAAACTTGTGCGTGTTCGGTGGGTGGCAGGAAACCGGAGATCCCGGAGAAAACCCACGCAGGTCACGGGGAGAACGTACAAACTCCGTGCAGACAGCAGCCGTAGTCAGGATCGAACCCGGGTCTCCGGTGCTGTGAGGCAGCAACTCTACCGCTGCGCCACCGGGCAATCAACTAAAGCAGTAAGGGTAAAGGTTCCTGTAAAACTCATTCTAATGTATTTACTCTGTAAATAAAAAACTTGCATGATCATTGAGAACATAAAAAATTATTTACAAATTTGCTGCAAGAATATGAAACCAAAACCAGGTATGGCTTATTGGTTGCCCCACATTTCCTTGATCATCGTTGCTTTTGCAAATCTTCCATTTGTTTCTCTTAACTGCCGTCTATACTGCTATCATCGAGTCCATCCTCACCTTCTCCATCATGGTCTGGTTTGGCTCAGCCACCAAGCACGACATCCGGAGGCTGCAACGGATCGTTCGCACAGCTGAGAAGGTTGTTGGCTGCAACCTTCCCCCCATTGACGAACTGTACACTGCAAGGGCCAGGAAGCGAGCGGGCAAGATCATCTCTGACCCCTCTCACCCTGGTCACAAACTCTTCGAAGCACTTCCCTCTGGAAGGCGACTCCGGACTGTCAAAGCAGCCACAGCCAGACATAAAAACAGCTTTTTTTCCGCGAGTGGTAGCTCTACTCAATAACCAAAGTATGGAGTCTCGGGTTCCATCCTGACCTCGGGTGCTATCTGTGTGGTGTTTGCACGTTCTCCCCTTGAACGCGTTGCTTTCCTCCCACATCCCAAAGACGTGCGGGTTTGTAGGTTAATTTGCCCTCTGTAAATTGCTCCCAGTGTGTAGGGAGTGGATGCGGAATTGGGATAAGATAGATCCAGTGTGAACGGGAATCGATGCGTGGTGTGGACGCAGTGGGCTGAAGGCCCTGTTTCCATGTCACACGTCTCATGTCCCTAAACTGTCTCTAAACAATAGCTCCAGCAAAATAAACCTTTATTTACTGGAACAAAGACACATGAAATATGACAGTCACACTAGTCGGAGAACTGGGAAGGAGGGAGGGATGGAGAGGAATATAAACCTTGCCTTCCCTCTCTCCATCCCTCCTCCCCCCATTCCCAGTTCACCGACTAGTCTGACTGTTCTCGTTCACATTTTATTTCTATTTGTTTTGTTGTTACCTTCTCCTAGCTAACAATGATCTATTCCACATTTTCCTTGATCTCCATCCCCTTTGGCGGTGCTGGCTCGAAGGGCCGAATGGCCTTCTACTGCACCTATTTTCTATGTTTCTATGCTTCTTTGTCTCATTTTCACACCTTACACTTCCTTATCCCTGTATCTCCCTCTCCCCTGACACAGTCTGAAGAAGGGTCTCGACCCGAAACGTCACCCATTCCTTCCGCCCAGAGATGCTGCCTGTCCCACTGAGTTACTCCAGCATTTTGTGTCTATTCTCGGTTTAAACCAGCATCTGCAGTTCCTTCCTACAAGCACAGGAAGTAGGTTTGTCCTTCAGATTCAGAGACAAGAAGTAAACAAACCACCTCAGAGAGATGCCCTGACTAACTAGTGTGGTTTGATGTTGAGGAACAACAAACACACAGGAGTGTGGTACAAGACGTCTTTAAACTTGCCCAGGTTATTGAGGATTTGCTGCAATTTCAGAGGCAACGTTCTTTGGAGTCACCCGATGTGCTGAGTTTAACCGACATAAATGCCATTGTTGCACTTGCCAAAAGCCCGGCACAAATTGCAGGGAGTTGCAGGGAAATTCAAAAGATTTGGAACAGTTCCAAGTATCTCTGCAAGGGAAAGATTTAATGGGAACCCGAGGAGCAACGTTTTTCACTCGGAGGGTGGTGGGTACACAGAGCGAGCTGCCAAAGGAGGCAGTTGAGGCAGGTACCATAACATCATTTAAAGGACATTTGGACAGGTACGTGGATAGGCGAGGTTTAGAGGGGACAGGGGCCAAATGCAGGGTAGAGTAACACAGTGGGTCAGGCAGCATCTCCGGGGAGCAGGGATAGGCGGCATTTCAGATCGGGACCTTTCTTCGTGCAGATTGTAGATACGATGGTGGCATTGAAGAGACGTTTGGATAGACACGTGGACATGCAGGGAAAGGAGGGATGTGGATCATGTGCATGCCTCTCTCCAAGAGTGGGTGTTGACATCATGCTGGACACAGACACTGTGGGTCAAAGGGTCCAATGCACTGTTCAATGTTCTATGTTCTATTACCTGAGCCACTGGATCCATCTCCAGTAACGTCACACTGTGTTGCCTGTGCTGTTTTTGTAACAAGGGTTATAGGTTCATAGAGTCCTACAGCATGGAAACAGGCCCTTTGACCCAACTCATCCATGCTGTCCAAGATGCCCCATCTAAGCTAGTCCCATATCCACCATCTGGTCCATATCCCTGCACGGTGGCACAGCGGTGGAGTTGCTGCCTTACAGCGCTTGCAGCACCGGAGACCCGGGCTCGTTCCCGACTACGGGCGCTGTCTGCACGTTCTCCCCATGACCGCGTGGGTTTTCTCCAAGGTCTTCAGTTTCCTCCCACGCTCCAAAGACACTCCAAATTTTGTAGGTTAATTGGCTTGGTATAAGTGTAAATTGCAAATTGTCCCCAGTATGTGTAGGTTCGTGACAATGTGCAACGATCACTGGTCGGTGTGGAATCAGTGGGCTGAGGGGCCTGTTTCCGCGCTGTATCTCTAAACCAAAAACCCTTCCTATCCATGTACTTGTCCAAGTGTCTTTTTGAATGGTGTTATTGTACCTGCCTCAATGATCTCCTCTGGCAGCTCGTTCCATATACCCACCACCCTCTGTGCGAAAGATTTGTCCCTCAGCTTTCTATTAAATCTTTCCCCTCGCACCTTAAACCGTGTAAGAGAATGAATGTTGACAGACTAAGTACGTGTCGGGAGGTTGTGCCACAGTGCTGTCAGTGGGAGGTTCTTGAGTCAGTTTGGAGGAACTGTTGAAATATGCAATCGACTTTGCTGGAATGTCTGAATCTATTGAACGGATCACACTGTGGTGAAACAGAGAATCCAGACATTAGACACATAAAAGTGCACATGCTGACTGCAGAAAAAAAGACACAAAATGCTGGAGTAACTCGGCGGGTCAGACAGCATCTCTGGAGAACATGAATAGGCAACGTTCTGATCGAAGAAGGGTCCCCACACGAAACGTCGCCCATTTATTACTTTACCAGACGGGATAAACAAGAGCTTTCATAACGTCATGCAACTTGAAAATGGGCTGTCTTGGTTGCATTAAGGACTCTGGGTTTAGTTTAGTTTAGTTTAGTTTAGTTTAGTTTAGTTTAGTTTAGTTTAGTTTAGAGATACAGCGCGGAAACAGGCCCTTCGTCCCATCGAGTCCGCACTGACCAGTGATCCCAGCACACCTGCACTATCCTACACACACTCGGGACAATTTACATTTACACCAAGCCAATTAACCTACAAACCTGGACGTCCATGAAATGTGGGAGGAAACCGAAGATCTCGGAGAAAACCCATGCAGGTCACGGGGAGAACGTACAAACTCCGTACAGGCAGCACCCGTAGTCAGATTGAACCCGGGTCTCCGGCGCTGCAAGCACTGTAAGGCAGCAACTCTACCGCTAGAAAGGTTATTTTGTACTAGAATTGGGGTTATTAATTTCTTAAGATTTTTTGTTTATTATATATATATACATACTATTTTTGTAACATGGGGTATATATATATACTGTGTGTGTGTGTGTGTGTGTGTGTGTGTGTGTGTGTGTGTGTGTGTGTGTGTGTGTGTGTGTGTACATCTGTGTTGTGTGTGTGTGTGTGTGTGTGTGTGTGTGTGTGTGTGTTGTGGTTATGCTGCTACTAGTAAGAATGTCACTGTTTTGTTGTCAGTACCAGTGCCTCCTGACAACTGAAATCCTCCTGTCTCAGTAACATCCTTGTAAATCTGTCCTGTGCACTTTCCAGCTTCATGACATCCTTCCTACAGCGAGGAGGAACTAGGAAAGAACTGTACGCAATACTCCAAGTGCGACTCACTCTGGCAGTGGAGGAGGGAGGCCCAGGACAGAAAGGTCAGTGTGGGAGTTGAAATGGTTGGTGCCTATGACAATTAAACACGCTCCACTTGACCCTGTCAACACAAGTTAGAATGGGCTTCATAAATCTACACATTTAGTCCCACCAGTACCTTGGCTGCAACTTTGGTCAGGAATAGCAAGGAAAATCCCAGTTTGACTGGAAAAATCTTCCACGTTTGAATTTCAAGGAAAATATAACATTCCCAAGGTTCCCGATCATGAGAACGATCTGACCTTTACATCCAAAGGTAGACACAAAGTGCTGGAGTAACTCAGCGGGCCATGCAGCATCGCTGGAGAAAATGGATGGGTGACGTTTCGGGATGGGACCCTTCTTCAGACTGAGAGTAGAAGGTGGGGGGGGGGGGGGGTGGAGGGGGGAGGTGAAGAGCTAGAGGTGAGAAAAGACCAAGGCCAATGAGGGCTGGCCACAAATGACCTCAGGCTGGACGGTGCCTGGTAGGCCCATTGTTGGTGAGGGAGACGTGATCTCCAGAGAAACAATGTGGAGAACTTGGGAACTTGTAAAATGACGAGGGTGTAGGATGTGGAGGGGGGGTGGGGTGGGGGGGGGGGGGGAGGGGAGTGTAAATTGAAGATACTTAAAATTAGAAGACAGATACAAAATGCTGGAGTAACTCAGCGGATCAGGCAGCATCTCTGAAGAGAAGGAATGGGCGACGTTTCTGGTCGAGACCCTTCTTCAGACTTAAAATGAGAGAATTCAATATTCATACCATTGAGTTGTGAAATACGAGGTGCTGTTCCTGGCCATTCACCTTGCCCTTGCCCCTCATGGTCTTACATAAGGTCATCTCTCAATCCCCTACACTCCAGGGAAGTAAGTCCTTGCCTATCCAGTCTCTCTGTACAACTGAAACCCTAAGTAATTCTTCAAGAAGACCTTGATTAGTACGAGTGTCATCGTAAATCTTTCCTGTGTGCTTTCCAGCCTCATGACATCCTTGCTACAGCTGGGTCACAAGATCACAAGTGATAGGAGCAGAAATAGGCCATTCGGCCCATCGAGTCTACACCGCCATTCAATCGTGGCTGATCTATCTCACCCTCTCAACCCCTTCTCCTGCCTTCTCCACAATAGCCCCTGACACTCGTACTAATCAAGGTTTTCTTGAAGAGTTACTTCTACAGGGTCACCACTCAGCCTCCTACACTCCAGGGGGAAAAAGACAGAGCCCATCCAACCTCTCCTCATCGCTTAAATCCTCCAGAACCCGGGAAGATCCTCTTTTTTCGGAAGCTCCCCAGTTTAACGACATCCTTCCTGTAGCAGGGCAAATAGAACTGTACACCAGATTTCAAACATGGCCTGACCAACGCCTCGTACAGCTGTAACATGACATCCCAACCCCTGTACTCAACACACTGACCAAACAGGTTAGATTTTTGTATACTTGGGTCATAAGGTCATAAGTAATAGGAGCGGAATTAGGCCATTCGGCCCATCAAGTCTACTCTGCCATGCAATCACGGCTGATCTATCTCTCCCTCCTAACCCCATTCCCCTGCCGTCTCCCCATAACCCCTGACACCCATGCTGATCAAGAACCAGATTCTGGTGACCATGCAATACTCCAAGTGTGTCTCACTCTGGCAGTGGAGGAGGCTCAGGACGGAAAGGTCAGTACGGGAATGGGAGGGGGAGTTGAAATGGTTGGCAACCGGGAGATATAGAAGGTCGAGGCGGACCCAGCGTAAGCGTTCAGCGAAACAGTCGCCGAGTCTACGTTTGGTCTCGCCGATGTACTTTTAGATTAAGTTTCGTTTACTTTAGTTTGGTTTAGTTTAGAGATACAGCGCGGAAGCCGAGTCAGCAGCAACCAGCGATCCCCACCCACTGGCACTATCCCACACACACTGACTAGTGATCCCCGCCCACTGGCAATATCCCACACACACTGACTAGTGATCCCCGCCCACTGGCAATATCCCACACACACCGACCAGCGATCCCCGCCCACTGGCACTATCCCACACACACCGACCAGCGATCCCCACCCACTGGCACTATCCCACACACACTGACTAGTGATCCCCGCCCACTGGCAATATCCCACACACACTGACTAGTGATCCCCGCCCACTGGCAATATCCCACACACACCGACCAGCGATCCCCACCCACTGGCACTATCCCACACACACTGACTAGTGATCCCCGCCCACTGGCAATATCCCACACACACCGACCAGCGATCCCCACCCACTGGCACTATCCCACACACACTGACTAGTGATCCCCGCCCACTGGCACTATCCCACACACACCGACCAGCGATCCCTGCCCACTGGCACTATCCCACACACACTGACTAGTGATCCCCACACACTAACACTATCCCACACACACTGACTAGTGATCCCTGCCCACTGGCAATATCCCACACACACTGACCAGTGATCCCCGCCCACCGGCACTATCCCACACACACTGGGGACAATTTACACTTATACCAAGCCAATTACCCTGCAAACCCTGCACGGCTTTGGAGTGTGGGAGGAGACCGAAGATCCCGGAGAAAACCCACGCGGTCACAGGGAGAACGTACAAACTCCGCACGGACAGCACCCGTAGTCGGGATCGAACCCGGGTCTCCTGAGCAGCAAGCACTATAGGGCAGCAACTCAACCACTTCACCACCCAACCAGATCAGTTAGCCCTGCCGGTTAGTGCAGCAACAGCCTACAAAGCATAGAGGTCGAGGGACTACAGGTGTATGGAATTAACCCTTTCCCCGCCAGGTTCATCACTTCTTTTAATCAGCTTACCCCTCCCAAACCCGACCAAATTATATTCGGTCTGGTCTCCTAGTCCTGAGGGAACTGTAAGATCAAACCGTGTGGTATTATTCAAGATCTGAAGGTTGTTTTTTGGGAGACTGGTAGAAGAAGGACTGATTTTGGTTTTCAGACACTGAGAGTCTGATCAGGTTTAGGGCTCCCAGTTCCACAGACAATGAACTTTAAACGCATTGGCCTTTATCCCCCAGAACGGGCAGCGATTACAGACATACTAAGCTCCCAGCCTCAGCTTCTGTGGGGCTGGGAGCGTGACATTATAATTGCATGTTTGGGTAACAGCAATTTCCAGCGATTTTCTCGTAATTTCTCGCCCTTAAGACATTCGGGAGTCTCCGAGAGCTTATTGTTTCTCTGAGTCACGGTGACGTTGCCAGCATGAGGATCGGCTTACAGGCAATATGCTGACGGAGGTGAACATCTCTGTGCACATCAAGAGGAGACGCACTCTTTGTCAGTCACGCAAGTGAGTGCTGCCAAGTGGCAGGAACAAGGGAGCCATTCTTGTCAACTGGCCGAGACGTTTCAGAGTTGCAACATTAACTGTTGCGTTTCAGACGCCTGCTTGTGTAGCGAGCGGTCCTGAGCTACCACCAACCTCATTGGAGACCCTCGGACTATCTTTAACAGGACTTTGCTGGACTTTACCTTGCACTAAACACTATTCATGTTATTCCCTTCACCGTGTATCTGTACACTGTGGACGGCTCGACCGGTATCATGTCTAGTCTTTCCGCTGACTGGTTAGCACGCAACACGGGCAGCACGGTGGCGCAGCGGTAGAGCTGCTGCCTCACAGCGCCAGAGACCCCGGGTTCGATCCTGACCTCGGGTGCCGTCTGTGCGGAGTTTGCACGTTCTCCCCGTGACCGCGTGGGTTTTCTCCAGGTGCTCCGGTTTCCTCCCACACTCCAAAAACCCTACAGGTTTGCAGGTTAATCGGCTTGGGTAAATTTGTAAAATGTCCCCAGTGTGTAGGATAGTGGTCGAGTGCAGGGATCGCTGGTCGACACGGACCTGGTGCCTGCTTCCACCCTGTTTCCACACTGTGTCGCTAAACTAAACTAAACTAAAGCACAGAGGAAGGGTTGGTGCCTGGAACAGGCTGTGGGGAGAGGTGGTGGAGAAGTGTTTAAGAGGTGCTTAGATAGATATATGAACAGGCAGGGAATGGAGGAATGTGGTCCATCTGCAGACGGATGTACATATTCAATTGGCATTGTGGTTGACCCAAGCATCATAGGCCAAATGACCTGTTCCTGTTCTATTGATACTTTGAGGGAGTGGGACACAATGGTACTTTTCAGATCTGTGTTGAGGTTCAGTAGAAACATAAAACTGCAGGTGCCAGTTGAAACCAAAGGCAAGACGCAAAGTGCTGGAGTATAGCATTTTGGGAAGTCTAACATGGGCAGGACCTGCACAGTGAGTGGTCGGGCTCTGGGGAGTGTTGTAGAGCAGAGGGCTCGAGGAGTGCAGGTGCATGGTTCTGTGAAGGTGGAGTCGCAGGTAGATCGGGTGGTCAAAAAGGCTTTTGGCACATTGGCCTTCATCAGTCAGAGAATCGAGTATAGAAGTTGGGAGGTCATGTTGCAGTTGTACGAGACGTTGGCAAAGCCACATTTAGAGTATTGTGTTCAGTTCTGGGCACCGTGTTATAGGAAAGATGTTGTTAAGCTGGAAAGGGTACAGAGAAGATTTAGGAGGATGTTGCCAGAACTAGAGGGTCTGAGCTATAGGGAGAGGTTGAGCAGGCTGTGACTCTATTCCTTGGAGTGCAGGAGGATGAGGAGTGATCTTATAGAGGAGTATAAAATCATGAGAGGAATAGATCAGGTAGATGCACAGAGTCTCTGGTGCAGAGTAGGGGAATCGAGGACCAGAGGACATTGGTTTAGGGTGAAGGGGAAAAGATTTAATCGGAATCTGAGGGGTAGCTTTTTCACACAAAGGTGGGCGTGTGGTACAAGCTGACAGAGGAAGTAGTTTAGGCATGGACTATCCCGACGTTTAAGAAACAGTTAGACAGAAACAAGGATAGGACAGGTTTGGAGGGATATGGACCAAACGCGAGCAGGTGGTACCTGTGTAGCTGGGACATGTTGGCCGCTGTGGGCAAATTGGGCCAAAAGACCTGTTTCCATGCTCTATGACTCTATGAGTAACTCAGTGGCAGCATGTGGTCACCCATCTTTTTTCTCCAGAGATGCTGCCTGACCCGTTGAGTTACTCCAGCACTTTGTAACTATCTCTGGAATAAACCAGTATCTGCAGTTCTTTGTTTCTGCAACAGAATTATTTTTTTCTTTGATAATTAATTATTGAATTACACAATGGTGTTCAAGGTTGAATTCGCAAATTTCCTGATGCCACACAGTTTGGTTGGAAGTGTGGTCAATAGTAAGGAAGATAGTCACAGACTGCAAGACGATATTGATCGGCGGTCTTATGGTCAAACAAGCGACAAATGAAATTTAATTATACACAAGTGCGAAGTGATACATTTTAGCGCCGAGAATAAGGAGGGACAATGTGGATTAAATAACTCAAGGCACAAACAGATCCGGGTGCATATCCTTCGAAGTGATAGAGCATGTTGGTAAAGCGATCAGCAAAACTTATATAATGCTGGCATTCGTAAAACAGAGACTCGGAGTATCCACGAAAAGAAGTTAGGCTAAGCCTGCACTAAACACCGTTTAGCCACAACTGGAGCATTCTATGCACCTCCTACATAGAAACATAGAAACGTACAAAATAGGTGCAGGAGGAGGCTATTTGGCCCTTCGAGCCAGCACCGCCATTCATTGTGATCATGGCTGATCATCTACAATCAGTAACCCGTGCCTGCCTTCTCCCCATATCCCTTGATTCCACTAGCCCCCAGAGCTCCATCTAACTCTGTTTTAAATTCATCCAGTGAATTGGCCTCCACTGCCTTCTGTGGCAGAGAATTCCACAAATTCACAACTCTCTGGGTTCTTACCTCAGTTTTAAATGGCCTCCCCTTTATTCTTAGACTGTGTCCCCTGGTTCTGACCTCACCCAAAATTGGGAACATTTTTCCTGCATCTAGCTTGTCTAATCCTTTTATAATGTTATACGTCTCCATAAGATCCCCTCTCATCCATCTAAACTCCAGTGAATACAAGCCTAGTCTTTCCAATCTTTCCTCATATGATTGTCCCTCCATCCCAGGGATTAACCTCATGAACCAACGCTGCACTGCCTCAATAGCAAGGACGTCCTTCCTCAAATTAGGAGACCAAAACTGCACACAATACTCCAGATGTGGTCTCACCAGGGCCCTGTCCAAAGCTTTACGAAAGATGATTAGTTGAGTTTAGTTGAGTTTAGCTTAGTTTGGTTTAGTTGAGTTTTGTTTTGTTTAGTTTAGTTTAGTTTTTAGTCTTAGGGTTATTATTGTTACGTGTACCGAGGTACTGTGAAAAGCTTTTGTTTGCGTGCTATCCAGTCATAGCAAAGCCTTCAGTGGATACAATTGAGCTGTTCACATGCACAGCTAAAAGATAAAGGCCGATAAAGTCTGATTAAAGACACCTAACTGAATCTGTGGAATTTTCTGCCACAGAAGGTAGTTGAGGCCGGTTCATTGGCTATATTTAAGAGGGAGTTAGATGTGGCCCTTGTGGCTAAAGGGATCAGGGGGTATGGAGAGAAGGCAGGTACAGGTTACTGAGCTGGATGATCAGCCATGATCTTATTGAATGGCGGTGCAGGCTCGAAGGGCCGAATGGCCTACTCCTGCACCTATTTTCTATGTTTCTACGTTTCTATGTTTCTAACCCCTCTTCAATGAGGTAGATGGGAGGTCAGGACCACACTCTAAGTGGTGATAGGAAAGTTTAGTTGCCTGATAAGAAACCGTCCCTGATTCTGGAGGTGTGCGTTTTCACACTTCTGTACCTCTTGCCTGATGGGACAGAGGAGAAGAGGGAGTGTCCGGAATGAGACCGGTCCTTGGTTTTGCTGCTGGCCTTGCCGAGGCAGCGCGAAGTGTAGATGGAGTCAGTGGGAGGGAGGTTGGTTTGCGTGATGGACTGGGCTGCGTCCACAACTCTCGGCAATTTTCTTGGGGTCGTGGATGGAGCCGTCCTGGTGTGAATGTCACGAAGAGAGTGTGGAAAGAATTCCAGAAACAGAGGCTGAGGTTTAGACAGGGGGAAGCTGAGGCTGTTCTCCTGGGAACCGAGGAGATGCAGAGGAGATTTGATAATGGTGAACAAGATGACAATGGACTTAGAGAGGGGAAATAGGAAGAATCTTTCTGATCTTTAGTGCAGAGATACAGCACGGAAACAGGTCCTGTGGCCCACCAAGTCCACGTCGGCCATCGACCGCCCATTCACAGTGGTTCCATGTTGTGCCACTTTCACACCCACTCCCTGCACAGTGGGGGGCAATTTACAGAGGGCCAATTCATCTACAAACCCGCACGTCTTTGGGGTGTGGGAGGAAACCAGAGCACCCGGAGGAGACCCACGGGGGCACAGGGAGATAACCTGCAAACTCCACACAGACAGCACCCGAGGTCTAGATCAAACCGGGTCTCCGGCGCTGTGAGGCCGCGGCTCCAACTAGTGTGCCACTTTGTTCCTTTTAAAAAAGTGCCTCGATGTGTCTTTGAAGAGCTGAGCCCTGCATGGTTACACACCTAATGTGGGGATATAGAGTTAAACTGGGACATGTTGGTTGGTGTGGGCAAGTTGGGCTGAAGGGCCTGTTTCCATGCTGCCTATCTCTATGATTCCACGTTTGTTGAGGTACAGTGAAAAAATTAGTTTTGCATGCCATCTGAACAGATCAGACCATACTATCCATATACTAAAACTCTCATTTGTTTGTTTATTTGTGATCGAACTACAGCCAAAACGGTACACGATAGCTTGACAATTTTAGGCCCACCTTACTCACCGTCATCACTTTCATGGTAAAGCAAGTCGTTTTATTGAAATCGGTGTTATATTTTTTAAGTTATTCACATTTTAAAGTTTAAATCTATCTCCTAGAGAGGGAGGAGGGAGGGAGGGAGGGGGAGGGAGGGAGGGGGGAGGAAGGTGGATAAGGGGGGTTGAGGGGGATGGAGAAGGGGAAGGGGAAGTGGGGATGGGAGGGGGAGGGGGAGGGGAAGGAGGGGGGAGGGTGGGAGGAGAGGGTGCTGCTACAATGCAGGAGAGGTTTGGGCCCAACAGGTCCACTTGGTCTAGTACGTAAATAAAATCAAGTTAAACTCACATACAATAGGTAGAGCAAAGGGGGAGATACAGAGTGCAGAATATAGTTCTCAGCATTGTAGCGCACCAGTTCCAGAGACAAAGTCCAATGTCCGCAATGGGGTAGAGGTGAATCAGACAGTACCCTGGCTTATGGAAGGACCGTTCAGAAACCTGATAACAGAGGGTGAGAAGCTGTTCCTGAGTCTGGTGGTGCGCGCTTTCAAGCTTCTGTACCTTCTGCCAGACGGGAGCGGGGAGAAAAAGGAATGACCGGGGTGGGACAAGTCTTTGATTATCATATCATATCATATCATATATATACAGCCGGAAACAGGCCTTTTCGGCCCTCCAAGTCCGTGCCGCCCAGCGATCCCCGTACATTAACACTATCCTACACCCACTAGGGACAATTTTTTTTTTATAACATTTTTACCCAGCCAATTAACCTACATACCTGTACGTCTTTGGAGTGTGGGAGGAAACCGAAGATCTCGGAGAAAACCCACGCAGGTCACGGGGAGAACGTACAAACTCCGTACAGACGGCGCCCGTAGTCAGGATCGAACCTGAGTCTCCGACGCTGCATTCGCTGTAAAGCAGCAACTCTACCGCAATGGGGTAGAGGTGAATCAGACAGCACCCTGGCTTGTGGAAGGGCCGTTCAGAAACCTGATAACAGAGGGGAAGAAGCTGTTCCTGAGTGTGGTGGTGCGCGCTTTCAAGCTTCTGTACCTTCTGCCAGACGGGAGCGGGGAGAAGGTGGAATGACCGGGGTGGGACAAGTCTTTGATTATGTTGGCTGCTTTTCTGAGGAGTACTTTCTATGGTGCATCTGTAGACATTTGTAAGAGTCATTGGAGACATGCTGAATTCCTCAGTCTCCGAAGGAAGTTGGTGAATTTAGAAAAAAAAAGTAGAGGCACTTTTAGGTTAAACATGTTGAACTCATAAAACCGTGACTTTCCTAAGAACATTTCAACAACAGAGGTGTCCAAAATGTATATAGTGTGGCTGTAAATTGAATTTATTGTTTTGGCATTCCCGATGACTCTATTCTGTGTTCACACTATCACTTCTTTGCGAAAGTCATAGTCATAGACTCATAGAGCACAGAAACAGACCTAACAGCTCATTTGGTGCATGCCTGCCATCAAGGGCCCAGGATACTAACCCCACCCACCAGTGCGTGATCTGTTGTCTTGGGATATTTTACACACTTGAGGAAACAGATGGAACTGACTTTAAACTTCACTTCCCAAGAGTACAAGAAAATAGGAGCAGGAGGAGGCCACTCGGCCCCTCAAGCCTGCCCTGTCACTGAATATGATCAAGGCTGATCCAACCCAGGTGGGGTTGCCAACTGCCCCGTATTAGCCGGGGCATGCCATATTTTGGGCTAAATTGTTTGTCCCGTATGGGACCGCCATTGACCCGTATTAGGCCCATGGGCCGCTGTCGGCCGGGACAGTGTTGGCTAACGGAGTGTGTTTGGGGAGCGGGGCAGAGTGAAAAATACTGCAGCTGGTTTACATCGAAGGTAGATACAAAATGCTGGAGTAACTCAGCGCGACAGGCAGCATCTCTGGAGAGAAGGAATGGGAGGAGGTGCAGGTGAACCTCTACCTCATCTGGAAAGACTGTTTGAGTCCTTGGATGGAGTCGAGGGGGGAGGTAAGGGGACAGGTGTTGCATCTCCTGCGGTTGCAGGGGAAAGTACCTGGGGTGAGGGTGGTTTGGGTGGGAAGGGACGAGTTGACCAGGGAGATTTGGAGGGAACGGTCTCTGTGGAAAGCAGGAAAGGGGTGGAGATGGGAAGATGTGGCCAGTAGTGGGATCCCGTTGAAGGTGGCGAAAATGTTGGAGAATTATATGCTGTATGCGACAGCTGATGGGGTGGGGGGTGAGGACAAGGGGGACTCTATCCTTGTTACAAATGGGGGGAGGGGGAGCAAGAGCAGAGCTGCGAGATATAGAGGAGACATTAGTGAGAGCCTCTCGGTCTGAAGAAGGGTCTCGACCCGAAACGTCACCCATTCCTTCTCTCCAGAGATGCTGCCTGTCCCGCTGAGTTACTCCAGCATTTTGTGTCTACCTTCTCTCTCCATTCACTGCCTATCCACATGCCTATCTAAAGCCTCTTAAATGTCTTTATCCTATCACATCCTCACCACCACCCCTAGCAGTGCTTCCAGGCACACACCACTGTGTAAAAAACCTCCCCTACACGTCCCCTTTAAATGTTACCCCTCCCACCTTAAAGCTATGACCTCCAGTATTTGATATTTTCACCCTGGGAAAAAGAAGGTTCTGACTGTCTATCCTATCAATGCCTCTCATAATTTTATATACTTCTATCAGGTCTCCCTTCAACCTTCGGCGTTCCAGAGAAAACAATCCAAGGCTGTCCAACCTCTCCCTGCAGCTAATGCCCTCTAATCCAGGCATCATTCAGGTAAACATCCTCTCCAAAGCCTCCACATCCTTCCTGTAATGGGGCGACCAGAACTGCACGCAATACTCCAAATGCGGCCTAACTAATCTCCTATTCAGATACATCATGACTTCCTGACTCCTACGCTCAATGCCTCAACCAATGAAGGCAAGCATACCGTCTGCCTCAGAATCTCTATCAACATTACAACCAAAGCTACTAGAGGAGCAAGATGGACCACTCCGTTGAAATCGCCTGTACTGAAGTGTAGTACGCAAAGGAAAGTAACGTCTGCCATTTTAGTAGGCGAAACCCGCCGTTCGCAGTGTAATCAGTGTTTTGGGGGAACAGTATGTGTGATGATACCATAAAAATGCAGAATATATCTCATCTATCAATTCACAGATTTTTGTTATTTTTCTTTTAAAATGTTTCTGCAAGTTTCTGCCTACTAAAATGGCTCCGGACATGTTACGGTTTTTTAGGGTCGAGTGGTCTATCTTGTTCCTGTCTGAAGAAGGGTATGCGACAGCTGATGGGGTGGGGGGTGAGGACAAGGGGGACTCTATCCTTGTTACAAATGGGGGGAGGGGGAGCAAGAGCAGAGCTGCGAGATATAGAGGAGACACTAGTGAGAGCCTCTCGGTCTGAAGAAGGGTCTCGACCCGAAACGTCACCCATTCCTTCTCTCCCGAGATGCTGCCTGACCTGCTGAGTTACTCCAGCATTTTGTGAATAAATACCTTCGATCTTGTTCCTCTAGTATCTTTGATTACAACTGTTATCGAAATAGTGATTCAACTTTGCTGAAACAATCTCCTGTCCCATAAATCGGATATTTGGGCGTACATCTTGATGTAAGTCTTCAAATCGTCAGCCTCTGGCCCTTCCTCCCTATAGAAAATACGCTTGATTTTGCAGGTGATTGCTTATAGATTGCAACTGAACTGTACGCAAAAAAAATAATTTCACTGTGCCTAGATAGACTCGACTTTACATTTTGACTTTGGAGATACGGCGCGGAAACAGGCCCCTGCGGCCCACCGAGTTCTGCTGCAGGACCCCCTCCGTCGCCCTCGACTGACTCGGCTCGCCAACAGACGTCCCTCTCCTCGCCCGGCCGCCCGCCTCTGTGTCTCGGGGGCTGCACCTCCTGCAGCCGACCTTGCAGGAGCTGGAGGCAAAAACTACCTCTCCTACCAGCCCACTACTTGCATCCGTTGTGGCTGTGGGGAGAAGGCAAGGGAATGGGGTTAAGAGGGGAAAATAAATCAGCCGTGATGGAATGGGAGAGAAGACTTGATGGGCTGAATGGCCTAATTCTGCTCCTATGTCTTATGGTCTTCTATGTTTACCCTCAATACCCTTTACTCTAAACCTATGTCCTCCAGATTGTCCAGTCCCTCTGTCTTGGGGGAAAGCGCAATCAAAGATCTGCCCCCTGGAAATCTAACTAAGAGTTTACCATCTGAAATGCCCAATCTCACATTTGGGTAGTTTAGGTTAGTTTATGTTTAGTTTAGTTTGGTTTCGAGATGCAGTGTGGAAACAGGCCCGTCCACTCTGGTCAACGATCACCCGCCTACTACACAGGAGGGGGCAGTTTACAGAGGGCCAATTAACCCCGACATCCGCACGTCTTTGGGATGTGGGAGGAAACATCCCAAGGTTACATCTTGGAAACAGAGGAAACATCATCAGGTTAGCCCAAACCTGAGGAAAATCCACATTACCCTTTCCCATTCCACTCCGAATTCCCACTCCACTGGGAGAACGTGCAAACCCCACGCAGAGAGCACCCGCGGAGAGGATCGATCCTGGGTCTCTGGCCCTGTCAGGCAGCGGCTCTACCAGCTCGGCCTGTTTGCCGCCAGTTACCGCCAGCATTTTTTGTTAGCATTTCCCATTGCCCACCCTGCCAGTGCCCCTCGTAAGTTTAGTGAAGCTCCCCCTCTCTGCCCTGATGAGAGACGAGCGCTAACATTGCTGTCACCAGCTGAGATGCACATCCAGCATGTCTCCCTGGCAGCCGGGCAGTGATTTATGCGCCTTGTGTTTGAGAGGAGAATGAAGATGAATTAAAGCCGGTAGGTATTCTTGCCACAAAGTCGTCCACGTCGGTAACTGGCCTGGAGAGATGTGATGTGAGCAAGTGAGTGTCGACAGACGTGATGGGTTTGGCCGGTGGTGAGTGCATACCACAGGAATGTAGACAGAGGACCACATCATCAGGTTAGCCCAAGTCTGTTACATTCTGCACAGAGACCAGGTTCCCACAACCTGGCAGTTTCAATGGTTCAAAGTCGCACAATGCTGGAGTAACTCAGTGAGACAGGCAGCGTCTCTGGAGAGAAGGAATGAAGAAGGGTCTCGACCCGAAACGTCACCCATTCCTTCTCTCCAGAGATGCTGCCTGTCCCGCTGAGTTACCCCAGCATTTTGTGTCTGTCTTTGATTTTTAAACCAGCATCTGCAGTTGTTTCCAACACAGTTTCAATGGTTTGGTTTGTAGTTTGCGTGTGGTGGTGGCCTGTCGTAGACTGCGATAGCATGGTTGTGCAGTCTCAGCTCTTGTGGGGTCGATGTGTCTCACGAGTCTGATGCACGAGCCACACAAGCGGGAGTAGTGGGGGCACATGAAGACCACTGTGGGGGGATTTAGGGCCACAGCACTCCTCCTGTCTCTGGCACTAAACAGTCAACTTCTTCTTCAAAAGCGCTGCCCACCTTCCCAGTGGTTGTACGCCTGCCAGTCATGTCATTGGCACGCGTTTCCAGTTCTTTTGGGGCTAGGCCTGTGTGCTGGAGGTGGCCCTTGATTATGGTTCCCAACTGTCCCGTATTAGCCGGGACATCCCGTATTTTGGCTAAATTGGTTGGTCCCATACGGGACCGTCCTTGTCCCGTATTAGGCCCGGGATGGTGCTGTAGGCCCGGATGCTGTAGGCCCGGACACTGTAGGTCCGGTCACGATAGGTCAGACAGTGTAGGCCCGGAGGCCTGGGCTCCGCCTAACAGAGGTTGCGTAGCAACCCGCCTCCCAACCCGAGCGGCCACCATTGGTGGAGCGGGAGCACGTGGCCGCTGGCTGGGTGAGGTCACGTGGGGCGCGAGGCAGTGACGTCACCTTGTCCCTTATTTGGGAGTGAGATAGTTGGCACCCCTACCCTTGATACAGTCTTTGAACCGTTTCATTTATTAATTTAGTAGTTACTTTATTAGCACAGAGAAGGATTGAGGCCTGAGGTGGATCAGCCATGATTATATTGAGGGGAGAATTGATTGAACTCAATTAAACTTGCTGAATAGTGAAAGGCCTGGATAGAGTGGATGTGGAGAGGATGTTTCCACTAGTGGGAGAGTCCAGGACCAGAGGCCACAGCCTCAGAATAAAAGAACTTACCTTTAGAAAGGAGGTGAGGAGGAATTTCTTTAGTCAGAGGGTGATGAATCTGTAGTATTCATTGCCACAGACAGCTGTGGAGGCCAAGTCAGTGGATATTTTAAAGGTGGAAATTGAAAGATTTTTGATTTGCCAGGGGTTATGGGGAGAAGGCAGGAGAATGGGGTTGAGAGAGAAAGATAGATCAACCATGATTAAATGGCAGAGTAGACTTGATGGGCCGAATGGCCAAGTTCTGCTCCTATAACTGTTGAACGTATGAAAGTGCTGGAGTAACCAAGTGGCTCAGTGCCTTGCCAGGTATTGGCCAGTCCCATACTCTCTTCCAGCTTTTTTCCCCCAAGGTGAAATACTTATTTTGCATATAGATCAGCAAGACTATAGAAACATAGAAACATAGAAAATAGGTGCAGGAGTAGGCCATTCGGCCCTTCGAGCCTGCACCACCATTCAATATGATCATGGCTGATCATCCAACTCAGTATCCCGTACCTGCCTTCTCTCCATACCCCCTGATCCCTTTAGCCACAAGGGCCACATCTAACTCCCTCTTAAATATAGCCAATGAACTGGCCTCAACTACCTTCTGTGGCAGAGAATTCCACAGATTCACCAGTCTCTGTGTGAAAAAAAACGTTGTCATCTCGGCCCTAAAAGACTTCCCCCTTATCCTTAAACTGTGACCCCTTGTTCTGGACTTCCCCAATAACGGGAACTATCATCAGACAGACGCACAATCCCCTGGTCAGTGCAGAATGTACACAGCAGCGCACTGAGTCCATATGCATGGGTCGCCATTTTGGGTGCCATTTTACAGTCCCAGCTGCAGCTGACCACAAAGCCCCATTGTAGCCGTCGCCTCAACTCCGGTCGTCCCGTGAACCGTCAACCGCCCGGCCCTCTTCTGCCCTTGTTCCCCGGGGTCACCTCCCGCCGCCGACCTCACGGGTGCGGAAGGTAAGACCACCACCCCCGGTTCTTCCTTCTGGGCCTTTTGTCCAGCGTCCGGTGAGTGTGAGGTTATCCACTTTGGTGGTAAGAATAGGAAGGCAGAGTATTATCTGAATGGTGTCAAGTTAGGAAAAGGGGACGTACAACGAGGTACAGCAGGCAGTGAAGAAAGCCAATGGAATGTTGGCCTTCATAACAAGAGGAGTTGAGTATAGGAGCAAAGAGGTCCTTCTGCAGTTGTACAGGGCCCTAGTGAGACCGCATCTGGAGTACTGTCGCTGGAGTACTGTGTGCAGTTTTGGACTCCAAATTTGAGGAAGGATATTCTTGCTATTGAGGGCGTGCAGCGTAGGTTTACTAGGTTAATTCCCGGAATGGCGGGACTATCACATGTTGAAAGACTGGAGCGACTAGGCTTGTATACACTGGAATTTAGAAGGATGAGAGGAGATCTTATCGAAACGTATAGGATTATTAAGGGGTTGGACACGTTAGAGGCAGGAAACATGTTCCCAATGTTGGGGGAGTCCAGAACAAGGGGCCACAGTTTAAGAATAAGGGATAGGCCATTTAGAACTGAGATGAGGAAAATCTTTTTCAGTCAGAGAGTTGTGAATCTGTGGAACTCTCTGGCTCAGAAGGCAGTGGAGGCCAATTCTCTGAATGCATTCAAGAGAGAGCTAGATAGAGCTCTTAAGGATAGTGGAGTCAGGGGGTATGGGGAGAAGGCAGGAACGGGGTACTGATTGAGAATGATCAGCCATGATCACATTGCATGGCGGTGCTGGCTCGAAGGGCCGAATGGCCTCCTCCTGCACCTATTGTCTATTGTCTATTGTCCGCTGCCGACCCCCTCCATCCTCCTCTCTGGTTCCCGGTCTTCAGGGGCGAGCAGGGGCCCGGCTCAGCTGCTTCCCCCTCTGGGAGGGTTCCCGGATCCGCGGCGGGTGAGACCACTGCAGCTGAGGTGCCCTTGTTATTATTACCAATTTACTTTAGTTTAGATTTGTTTCATTTCGTTTAGTTTCGTTTCGTTTTGAGATACAGCGTGGGGAAAAGCCCTTCGGTCCACCGAGTCCACGCCGACCAGCGATAACACTATCCTGCACACACTAGGGACAATTTACATTTATACCAAGCGAATTAACCTACATACCTGTATGTCTTTGGAGCGTGGAAGGAAACCGAAGATCTCGGAGAAAACCCACGCAGGTCACGGGAAGAATGTACAAATTCCTTACAGCAAGCACCCGTAGTCAGGATCGAACCCGGGTCTCTGGCGCAAGGCTGGTAAGGTAGCAACTCTACCGCTGCACCACCACTTTGATGAAAAAATCCAGCTCCCTGGTGCTGGCAATCAGTTCACAGGCCTGGGCCAAGGAAGGGCAGTCAACCATGTAGGTCAAGTTGGTCTCTGGTCACCTTTAGGCCAGAGTAGGCAAAGCTGCCACATTATCCTCCCTGAAGAACATCAGTGAACCAGATGGGCTTCCACCGACAATCCTGTGGTTTCGTGAATACCAGCACTGAATTAGCAATATTATTATTAAAGAAATCCAGGATTTTAGAGATATTTGAATTTAAGTTCCCCAGCTGTCTTGGTTTGCCAGAGGCCCACATCTTTGCTTCAGATGCACAGAAACTGTGACCACGTGGGTTTTCTCCGGGTGCTCCGGTTTCCTCCCACACTCCCAAGACCTGTAAGGTTCTTAGGTTAATTGGCTCCTGTAAAATTGTCCCCAGTATGTAGGATAGAACAAGTGTAAGGGTGATCGTTGGTCGGCGTGGACTCGGTGGGCCGAAGGGCCTGTTTCTTTAGATTTAGATTTAGATTTAGAGATACAGCGCAGAAGCAGGCCCTTCGGCCCACCGGGTCCGCGCCGCCCAGCGATCCCTGCACATTAACACTATCCTACACCCACTAGGGACAATTTTTACATTTGCCCAGCCAATTAACCTACAAACCTGTACGTCTTTGGAGTGTAGGAGGAAACCAAAGATCTCGGAGAAAATCCATGCTGTATCTCTGAAATAAACTAAACTAAAGTAAACTAGTCCAGTAATTTCGTGAACGAACTTGCACTAACCCTAATCCCACCTCAACAACGGAACACAAACACCACCTCTTGCACAAGTGTGGATTTATTGCCAAGTGTGTATGTTTTGCACTAATTACTCTAGTTTTACTTTAGAAGTGCAGCTTGGAAACAGGCCCTTCGGCCCATTGAGTCTACGCCGACCATCGCTCACCCATTCGCACTAGTTTTATGCTATCCCACTTTCTCATCCTTGATAACTAGTTTAAAAGATAGAACCTAGAACACAATGAACATAGAACTTTGGCTCACAATGGCGGTGTCGAACATGATGCCAAGACCAACTCTTATCGCCCTGCCCTTTATTCCCAAAATATCCATGTGCCCATCCAAACATATTTGCCTGTGCTTTTGTGCAATTTTTTTTCATTTCACTCCCTTGTAGAATTTGCATAAAATGGTGGTGTGATTTTGTGACTTTGTGTAGTGTCTCAGTCTGTGTAATTTTGTGACTTTGTTTAGTGTCTCAGTCTGTTTGCCTGTGACAGTGCTGCAAGCATTGTATCTGTACCTCACTGTACTTGTGCATATGAGAATAAACTCAACTTGACATGATTTAACAACCCCGTGAGATTCCACATGCTAAAGACGTGCGGCTTTGTAGATTAATTGGCCTTACATTTAGAGGAAGGAACAGCAGCCACTTCCCACACTGTGTGACTCTATGACTCCAGGACTCGATGTCACCTCTCTCAGAAACCATTGCCATTTTCCAGATCCAGCACCACTTTTATCCTGTGCAGAAAGGAACTGCAGATGCCGGTTTACACCGAAGATAGACACAAAATGCTGGCGTAACTCAGCGGGACAGGCAGCACCTCTGGAGAGAAAGAATGGGTGACGATTTGGGTCGAGACCCTTCGGTCTGAAGAAGAATCTCATACCCGAAACGTCACGCATTCCTTCCCTCCAGAGATGCTGCCTGACCCGCTGAGTTACTCCAGCACTCTGTGAAACGTCACCTATCCATGTTCTCCACAGATGCTGCCTGAACCGCTGAGATACTCCAGCATTTTGCGTCTATTTATATACAGAGAGTGGATTAGAAAGTGGAATAACATGGAATTAATGTGAACGGGTGATCAATGGTTGGCATGGATGTGGTGGGCCAAGGGAGCTATTCCATGCTGTATCTATAAACCAAACTAAACTAGTTCTTGAAGCGGTCAATGAAAGTGGCTTCTTGAGGGCATGTGCTGACGGGAAATTAGTGATGATTAATAAATGCTGGCTTTGTCAGCATCAAACACATTGCATAACCCAATAATTTTGTTTTAAATGGTTCTGGGCCACTATCCAAAACATTCAAGAGTGGAATTGAGTCTAATTGCTCCATGTTCAGAGGCCCTTGTTCAAGGATGACTGTAAATTAAAATGAAGAACACAGCAAGTATTGAGGAAGACAAATAATATGTTGTCCATTATTATAAGAGGCTTTGAGTACAAGACCCTGATGGGACTGCAGCTGGAATGTTGTGTGTACGTCTTGTCTCCCCACTTCATGGTCAAATAAGGTCTAGCAGCAGAATTAGGCCATTCGGCCCATCAGATCTGCTCCGCCATGGCTGATCTGAATTAAGCCCGGGTTCAATCCTGACTAAGGGTGCTGTCTGTATGGAGTTTGTCGGCTCTCCCTGTGACCACGTGGGTTTTCTCCGGGTGCTGCAGTTTCCTCCCACACTCCAAAAGCGTGTAGGTTTGTAGATCTGAAGAAGGGTCTCGACCCGAAACGTCACCCATTCCTTCTCTCCGGAGATGCTGCCTGTCCCGCTGAGTTACTCCAGCCTTTTGTGTCCATCTTAGGTTTGTAGGTTAATTGGCTTCGGTAAAAATTGTAAATTGGCCCTAGTGTGTAGGATAGTGCCAGTGTACGGGATGATCGCTGGTCAGCGTGGACTCTGTGAGCCAAATGACCTGTTTCCTCGCTGTATCTCTAAATTCTAAAGTCTAAAGCAGATTAGCCTTTTAATAAATTATGGATAGATATAACCGGTACATTCAGCGGCAGAACTCAAGGGTGCCATCTACGTTGATTCAGTAATTGGTAGAAAAGTCTTCTTCAAAGTAGACATATAGAACTTCTTCAAGGTCTGAAGAAGAGTCAGTCCGAAGAAGGGTCCTGACCCGAAACGTCAGCCATTCCTTCTCTGCAGAGATGCTGCCTGTCCCACTGAGTGACTCCGGCTTTTTGTGATAAGGTAGAAAAGGCTTGATGTGTTTTAAAGACAATGCGAAACAGTTGGTTTCTATTCTGGATCAGATTACAGGCAGAATAAATGTCAATTCAGAGCGATACCTGAAATGACCTGAGGGGAGAACGGCTGACAATGGAAGGCATTGTGGACAGAACAGAGGCGAGGCACTCCAGGATATCTGAGAGTGCATCAGGTAGTGTCACGCAGACTGCTGCTTGAATCAGGGCCAGCGTGTGCCCTTTCCAGGCTCTGCCTCTCCACCCAGCAGATAACTTGCAGCCAGGTGGAAAAAACACTCTTGAACAGAGCAGAAGAAAGTCCGCCAAACTAAACAACCAAACAACGTACCAAGGTGGACACAAAATGCTGGAGTAACTCAGCGGGCCAGGCAGCATGTCCGGAGAGAAGGAATGCGTAACGTTTCGGGTCGAGACCCTTCATCAGTCTGAAGAAGGGTCCCGACCCGAAACGTCACCCATTCCTCTCCGGAGATGCTGCCTGGCATCTCCTACAAATAACCTACAAACCTGCAGGTCTTTGGGATGTGGGAGGAGAGGAGAGGGACGTCGGTTTGCGGGCCGATCCTGTTGAGGGCGACGGAGGCAGGCCCTGCAGGAGCCTGGGGCCTACCTGAATCAGGAGCCGCTCCAGTAGACTGTGCTCACAGGCCGACTGGACATTAAAAACGGCGCCAAAACATGGCGGCACCAGCATGTGTAAATATGTAAAAATAATTTCACTGTGACAAAAAAAGCAACATTGAACCATTGAACCATTGAAACCGGAGCACTCAGAGGAAACCCACGCATATATGTTCATATGTGATAGGAGCAAACAATTCACCCTGTCAAGTCTACTCCACCATTCAATCGTGGCTGATCTATCTTTCCCTCTCAACCCCATTCTCCTGCCTTCTCCCCATTACCCCTGACACCCGTACTAATCAAGAATCTGTCAATGTGTCAATGGATAAAAATATTACCCTCCTCAGCCTTCTGGGGCAAAGAATTCCACAGATTCACCACCCTCTGACTAGAAAAATTCCTTCTCATCTCCTTTCTTAAGGTACGTCCTTTTATTCTCAGTCAATGGCCCTTGGTCCTAGACTCTCCCACCAATGTAAACATCCTTTCCACATCCACTCTATCCAGGCCTTTCACTATTCAATAAGTTTCAATGAGGTCCCCCCTCATCCTTCTGAGCTCCTGCGAGTACAGGCACAGTGCCATCAAACACTCTTCATATGTTAACCCAATCATTCCTGGGATCATCCTCATAAGCCTCCTCTGGACCCTCTCCAGGGCAAGCACATGCTTCCTCGGACATGGGGCCCAAAACTGTTCACAATACTTCAAATATTGTGGGGCCACTGTATATCGCCCCCCGAGTGTGTAGGTGAGTCTCAAGGAAGTTCCTAACCTGAATCGTTGTCTATCCATTTCTCCCTGCTGCCTGACCTGCTGAGCTCCTCCAAGTGTTGAGTTCCTGCAACATTTTCATTTTTCGCTCAAGATTCTGGCGTTTGCAGTATGTGGTGTCTCCAGTTTTTGTCTCAAAGCACTTCCTTGTGGCTCGGGTCCCACTGTGTGACATGATCCCTTGCTTGGCCCCATGACAAGACGTTTGATGTGGGGAATGGTGCAATAACAAACACACATCTAGCCCAGCTCAAAAATAGCAAAATAGGCTTTTGTCCGGGGAAAGGAACGAGGAAAGGCCACTCTGCTCCTCAAACCTGTTCTGCCATTGAGTGTAGGAAGGAACTGCAGATGCTGGTTTAACCCAGAGATAGACACAAAAAGCTGGAGTAACTCAGCGGGACAGGCAGCATCTCTGGAGAGAAGGAATGGGTGATGTTTCTGTCATTGAGTTATCTGCAAATTAACCCCAGTTTGGTTCCATGCCCTTCAATAACCCATAGAAACATAGAAACATAGAAAATAGGTGCAGGAGGAGGCCATTTGGCCCTTCGAGCCAGCACCGCCATTCATTGTGATCATGGCTGATCATAACCCTGCCTAACAAAAATCCCTGAATCCCTGGTTGTGCAGCGGTAGAGTTGTTGCCTTACTGCGCCAGAGACCCGGGTTCAATCCTACCCATGGGCGCTGTCTGTACGTTCTCCCCGTGACCACGTGTGTTTTCTCCGGGATCTCCGGTTCCCTCCCACTCCCCCAAAGATGTACAGGTTTGTAAGTTAATTGGCTTTGGTAAAATTGTAAATTTTTCCTGGTGTGTAGGATAGCAACGTCGGTGTGGGCTGAATCTCTACTGATCCATGCTGTATCTCGAAACTAAAACTAAAATAATAAACATTTCAATCATGCCACACTAAATCAATAGCAATATCTAATAGAACCAAAACGTTCCAGCTTTTTGGTGAATTTTCAATAGTTGTTTAGTGAGAGGTTGGGGAGATTTGACAATAGTTCTCTGGTGCTTCCAAACATTATTTTATAAGTAACTAATACTTTTTTTTGTAGAGAGCAAGCAAGCTTACTTTGACTACAAAGCAATTCATTAACTTTGCTCCCTTTTACAGAAGCTTACATTTTACTCTCATGATGTGACTAGCTCACAATAGACAATAGACAATAGACAATAGACAATAGGTGCAGGAGGAGGCCATTCGGCCCTTCGAGCCAGCACCGCCATTCACAGTGTCCCTCGACCCACCATTTCCTCCCGTGTCCTAAAGTCAAAAGGATCAGTCAAATTATCAATGGGAAAACTTCACCACAGAGCTCTGGAACAATATTTTTACTGAGTGTGCAGTGTACTAAGGCGAGAATCTCCTGAAGGATCTTTTATTGTATCCCTTCCTAAACCAGCATAAGGGCATCACGGTGGCACAGCGGTAAAGTTACTGCCTTACAGCGCCAGAGACCCGGGTTCCTTCCTGACTACGGGTCATGTCTGTATGGAGTTTGTACGTTCTCCCGTATGGGTTTTCTCCTGGTGCTTCGGACTCCTCTCACACTCAAAAGATGTACAGGTTTGTAGGTTAATTGGCTTTGGTAAAAAAAATTGTAAATTGTCCCCAGTGTGTAGGATAGTGCTAGTGGTCGCTGGTCGGACTCGATGGGCCGAAGGACCTGTCTCCGTACTGTATCATTAGATTAAACTAAACTAAACTAAATTGACCAACACGGACTTCATGGTCACACATTTTCTTGCCCAGAGTAGGGGAATTGAGCACCAGAGGATATAGGATTAAGGTGAGAGGCCGAAGATTTGATCGGAACTTGAGGGGCAACTTATTCACATAGTGAGTGTATGGAACAAGCTGACTGAGGAAGTAGTCGAGGCAGGTAGTATCGCAATGGTTAAAAAATATTTGGACAGGTACATGGATAAGAAGGTTTAGAGGGACATGGGCCAAATGCAGACAGGTGGTGTTGTACTTCGTGGTCCGGTATCTGTTATACCTTTGTTATGACTCTGGACGGACCATAAGTACACGTGTTTAAAAGGTTTAAAAGCTGGAGCTTAAATCCAGGCTGTTTATTCCATGGCCACCTGGAACCAGAGTGACCACCCAAATCACCTCATTCTCATATATACATGTTACTACACAGGCAAACAAAATAGTCCTTGTGATACAACAAAGTAGTCCTTGCAATATCACAACAGGTGGGACTAGTGTAGATGGGGCATGTTGGTTGGTGAGGGCAAGTTGGGCCGAAGGGCCTGTTTCCACACTCTATGACTCTATCATTCTATGACTCTATTTTGTCTCTCTCAGAAACCATTGCATTTTCCAGATCCAACACCATTTTTATCCTGTGTTGGAAGGAACTGCAGATGCTGGTTTACACCAAAACTAGACACAAAATGCTGCAGTAACTCAGTGGGCCAGGCAACATCTCTGGGTCAAGACCCTCCTTCAGTCTGAAGAAGGGTCACGACCCAAATCGTCACCCATTCAGAGGGACCCATTCCTTCTCTCCAGAGATACCACTTTTATCCTGTCTTTCGACGCCCAAGTTCCATTGTACTGCAGACCCTTAACGGCCGGGCCTGGCAGATAGACTGAGACTGTTTCAAACAGTATCTGCAGGCTGGGAAAATCAGAGTAGCCTGTGGTATTCAGGCAAATCCTATTAAATAATGTGCTGAGGCACCTCCATATCATCCCCAGCAACTGGAATGTGTGAATGACGTGACCTTGACATGATCCATTGCTGACAGAAATAGACATCTAAATATATTTGTCACTCCACTGTTTTGAAGTGATTTTGGTACCAGTGAAACTCCCTGTTCTTGCAACGTCTGAAACACGATAGCGCAAAAAGTACTTACTTCCTTGTTTCCTCTTGCGTGGTATGTTCTATGCTGCGTCTAAATATTTTTTGGCTTGAGGTGGTGACGCTGCCTTTAGTTAGAACTAAAATCTGACTGTGAACTGAACTCACAGCCAGAATCTGTTTCCCACGATGGAAAAATCAAATCCTAGAGGGCACAGCTCTCAGGTGAGAGGGGCAAATTTTAAAGTAGACTAGACCAAGTGGACCCATTGTGCCCAAACCTCGCCTGCATTGGTGCAGCACCCTCTCCTCCCCCACTCCCCCCTCCCCTCCCTCCCCCTCCCTCCTTCCCCCCTCTCCTTCCACTACCCACCTTCCCCTCCCCCCTTCCCTCCCCCCTTCCCCACCCCACACTGCATCCCCCTCAACCTCCCTTATCTCCCTCCTCCCCCCTCCCTCCCCTTCCCTCCCTCCCCCCTCCCTCCACCCCCCTCTACCCCCCCCACCCTCCCCCCTTCCCCTCCCCCTCCCTTCCCCCTCCCCCTTCCCCTCCCCACTTCATCCCCCTCCATCCGCCTCAACCCCCCCTTATCCCCCCTCCCTCTCTCCCCCCCTCCCTCCCTAGGAAATAGATTTAAACATTAAAATGTGAATAACTTTAAAAATATAACACCAATTTCAATTAAACTTCTTCCATTAGCACCAAAGGGACGACGGTGAGTAAGGTGGGCCTAAAATTGTCGCGCTATTGTGAAGTTCAGGAACAAACAAACATTTTAGTATATAGATGTGCGGGGCAAGTTTAGCACAGAGGGTGGTGTGTGCCTGGAACTCACTGCCAGGGGTGGTGGTGGAAGCAAATATGTCAGTGGCTTTTTAGAGGCTTTTGGTTAGGTACATGGATATGCAGGAAATGGAGGGGTATGGATTATGTGCGGACAGATAGGTGATGGTCTTGGCATCATGTTCAGCACAATCATCGTGGGCCGAAGGGCCTGTTCTTGTGCTGTGCTGTTCTATGTTCTATGTAAAATAGAAAACACTGGAAACATTCAGCAAATCAGGCAACATCAGATAACAGCTGTTTTCGGGCAACTGAACATCCATCTACTTCATTGGAGACCATTGAACTATCTTCAATCAGACTTTATCACATTAAGCTTGCACTAAATGATGTACCCGTATCCATACACTGTGGACCACTTGATTGTAATCATGTATGGTCTTTCGGATAGCATGCAACAAAAGCTTTTCACTGTACCTCGGTACATCTATATACTAAAACTCTCGTTTGTTTGTTTGTTTGTTCCTGAACTACAGCCAAAACAGTACATGATAGTGCGACAATTTTAGGCCCACCTTACTCACCGTCGTCCCTTGGGTGCTAATGGAAGAAGTTTCATTGAAATTGGTGTTATATTTTTAAAGTTTAAATCTATCTCCTATGGAGGGAGGGGATGGAGGGAGGGAGGGAGGGAGGGAGGGAGGGAGGAAAAGAGGGGTTGAGGAGGCTGGCGTGGGGAAGGGGAGGGGAATTGGAAGGGGAGGGGGAAGCGAGGAGGAATGGGGAGGGATGGGGGGGTGGGGTTGGGGGAGGGGGGGAGGGAGGAGGAGAGGGTGCTGCACCAATGCAGGAGAGGATTGGGCCCAATGGGTCCACTTGGTCTAGTGTGACAATAATCAACTGAACAAAGCTATTATCCCTAGTGTGTGGTGTAGAACTTGTGTATGGGTGATCGCTGGTCGGCATGGACTCGGTGGGCTGAAGGGCCTGTTTCCATGCTGTATCTCTAAACTAAATCTAAACTAGACTAGTCAGTTATAGTACAGAGTCATAGAGTGATACAGTGTGGAAACAGGCCCTTCGGCCCAACTTGCTCACATGGGACAACATGTTCCAGCCACACTAGTCCCACCTCCCCACGTTTGTTTCATATCCCTCCAAACCTGTCCTATCCATGTCTAGCCATTTCTTATATGTTGGGATAGTCCCTGCCTCAACTACCTCCTCTGGCAGCTTGTTCCATATGCCCACCATTGAGTGAAAAGGTCACCCCTCAGATTCCAGTTAAATCTTTTCCCCTTCACGTTAAACTCTGTCCTCTGGTGCTCGATTCCCCTAATCTGGGCAAGAGTCTCTATGCATCTACCTGAACTATTCCTCTCATGATCTTATACATCTTTATAAGATCACCCCTCATCCTCCTGCACTCCGGGGAATAGAGTCCCAGCCTGCTCAACCTCCCCCTATAGCTCAGACCCTCTAGTCCTGGCAACATCCTTGTAAATCTTCTCTGTACCCTTTCCAGTTTGACAACATCTTTCCTATAACACGGTGCCCAGAACTGAACACAATACTCTAAATGCAGCCGAATCAACGTCTTATACAACTGCAACATGACCTCCCAACTTCTATACTCAAAGGTTGAAGGGTCTCGACCTGAAACGTCATCTATTCGTTTTCTCCTGAGATGCTGCCTGACCCGCTGAGTTACTCCAGCATTTTGTGGCTGCAGTCAGTTTTACACTTTATTCGCTCGCTTTAGCTCACTTTGTTGTTAGATTATCAAGGACCCATCCCGCTCCATTAGGAATAGTGTAGGATAGACAAATTTATTTCTAACTGATGCCTTCTTGCCAAACGTATCAGAAAATAACAGCAGATGCTGGTACAAATCGAAGGTATTTATTTCACAAAATGCTGGAGTAACTCAGCAGGTCAGGCAGCATCTCTGGAGAGAAGGAATGGGTGACGTTTCGGGTCGAGACCCTGGTTCAGTCCGAAGAAGGGACTCGACCCGAAACGTCACCCATTCCTTCTCTCCTGAGATGCTGCCTGACCTGCTGAGTTACTCCAGCATTTTGTGAAATAAATACCTTCTTGCCAAACTGTGGAATATAAAAAACATGCCTTTGTTTTGTTTCGCCACATTTGTCTCCCAAATTCCAAGGGACAATTAAATATGACCTGGACCTTACTGTGACCTGCCTTGTTCTAAAGGTCGGCAAGGTCAGACTATCATTTAAAGTAGGTGGTAAATAATTTAAAGGGCCGTTCAATGCGTGGCACGGGAGACTGCTGTGACTCTGTAAATCATCGTCTTGCAGCACCGCTCCCCAAGTGCGGAGATTTATCACCGACCTTCTCTCTCTGTGTGTGACGCTGCTGGCTCAGCACGATTCCTGGCGACGGAGGATCTCCTGAGTGACTGACTCCCTTCTATTGTGCTTCACACCCACGCCGGGCTTCTCCCTGAATGGTGTCGCATGTTCCCAACAATGCAGATTGCATTCCTCAACGCATGGCAGATAAAAGCAAACCTGCACATTCAGGGACAGCTTCTTCCCTGAATCATAGAAACATAGAAACATAGAAAATAGGTGCAGGAGTAGGCCATTCGGCCCTTCGAGCCTGCACCGCCATTCAATATGATCATGGCTGATCATCCAACTCAGTATCCCGTACCTGCCTTCTCTCCATACCCCCTGATCCCTTTAGCCACAAGGGCCACATCTAACTCCCTCTTAAATATAGCCAATGAACTGGCCTCAACTACCTTCTGTGGCAGAGAATTCCACCACTCTCTGTGTGAAAAAAACCTTTCTCATCTCGGTCCTAAAAGACTTCCCCCTTATCCTTAAACTGTGACCCCTTGTTCTGGACTTCCCCAACATCGGGAACAATCTTCCTGCATCTAGCCTGTCCAACCCCTTAAGAATTTTGTACGTTTCTATAATCGTCCGACCAACAACTAGAGAGCCGTCCTGAACTACCATCCACCTCAGTGGTGACCCTCAAACTATTCTTGATCGGGCTTTACGGGCTTTACCTCGCACTAAACGTTATTCCCTTATCATGTATCTGCGCACTGTAAATGGCTCGACTGTAATCACGTATTGCCTTTCCGCTGACTGGTTAGCACGCAACAAAAGCTTTTCACCGAACCTCGGTTCCCGTGACAATAAACTAAACTGAACTAAAAACTAAACAGGTCCAATTTCTGCATCAGCATTAGGGAAAACGTTTGCTGGATTTAGTCTGAGGGAAGCATATTACACTCATAATTTCTTTTGCAGGATGATGTACATTTTATTTACTGCCAAAATATATTTTATTGATAAGAAATATATGCAGAAAATACAACACACTCAATACATCAATATCAGTCTGAAGAAGGTCCTGATATTTAGTTTAGAGCTACAGTGTGGAAACAGGCCCTTCGGCCCAACCAGCCCGAACCTACCCGCGATCCCCACACAATAACGCTACCCTACACACACACTAGGCACAATTTTACATTTACGCCAAGGCAGTTAATCTACAAACCTGCACGTCTTTGGAGTGTGGGAGGAAACCGAAGATCTCAGAGAATACCCGCGCAGGTCACGGGGAGAACGTACAAACTACGTACAGACAGCACCCGTAGTCAGGATCGAACCCGGGTCTCTGGCGCTGTGAGGCAGCAACTCTACCGCTGCGCCAATTAACCGACAAATCCGCACGTCTTTGGGATGTGGGAGGAAATCAGAGCACCCGGAGAAAGCCCTCGCGGTCACGGGGAGAACGTGCAAACTCCGCACAGACCGCAATGGAGGTCAGGATCGAATCTGGGTCGGCGGTGCTGTGAGGCAGCAGCTTCACCAGCTGCACCACTGTGCCACCCTGTTCCTCTTCAAACAGTGCGCTGTCGAAGTGTGTGAGGGGCTGTTACGTTGAGCCCAGTCCCTCAGAGTTCAGTGGGGGCAGCACCTTGGGCTGTGGTCCTCCCCCATCAAAGGCTAGCTGGCTGCACCTTCTTTGTAATCAAAATAAACTTTTCGCCGAGTAAAGAACAGTTTAAGAATAAGGGGTAGGCCATTTAGAACTGAGATGAGGAAAAACTTTTTCAGTCAGAGAGTTGTGAATCTGTGGAATTCTCTGCCTCAGAAGGCAGTGGAGGCCAATTCTCTGAATGCATTCAAGAGAGAGTTAGATAGAGCCCTTAAGGATAGCGGAGTCAGGGGGTATGGGGAGAAGGCAGGAACGGGGTACTGATTGAGAATGATCAGCCATGATCACATTGAATGACTGGCTCGAAGGGCCGAATGGCCTCCTCCTGCACCTATTGTCTATTGTCTATTGTCTATATACAAAACATTTCACACCTTGTACATTGCAACAAAATTGTGCAGAAATTCTTCCAACATTCTCGGCAGCCTCACATGCATTCATTTACATCATATCGTAATGTTGACAAGTATTTTACCCTCCACCCTTGCCGCTCATGTGGCCCCCTGGGGTGATGTCCCTTCCCATGTTTGAGGGGTGTCCCCACCGGACTCTGCTCCTCAATGTCCAGCATGGGAAGGACCCTAGACTGTGGTCCTCCCCCACAGCGCCTTGACGTTGGCTGCACCGAGCTTCAGTGCGTCCCTCAGCACGTACTCCTGCAGTCTGCAGCGGGCCAGTCGGCAACATTCCCCGATGGACAGCTCGCTCCGCTGGGAGGTCAGCAAGGTTCGGGCAGACCAACGAGCGTCTTTCACCGAGTTGATGACCTTCCAGCAGCACTCGATGCCCGTCTCCGAAAACAGTTAGTTCCCAGCTGTTCTCAGGCAAATGAACCGTCCTACCACAACCAGAGAGCAGTGCTGAACTACTATCTACCTCATTGGTGACCCTCGGACTATCCTTGATCGGCCTTTGCTGGCTTTACCTTGCACTAAGTCTGATTCCCTTATCATGTATCTGTGCACTCGATTGTAATCATGTGTAGTCTTTCTGCCGACTGGTTAGCACGCAACAAAAGCTTTTCATTGTACCTCGCTCGGTACTCGTGACAATAAACTCAACTAAACTAAACATCAGCCCATCACACACACACACACACACACACACACACACACACACACACACACACACACACACACACACACACACACACACACACACACACACACACACACACACACACACACACACACACACACACACACACACACACAACCGAGAGACTGGGCAGCACACGTCAGGAAGGTTGGGATGAGGGATTGGATCGGGGCAGCTAAGGCTGGTTTCCACAGAACGGAGCAAGACGGGAAGACATCATGTCTTCCAGAGGGAATCGTTGGCATGAGGTACAGAAAGAGCAAGAGGAAATCTCTGTCATGCAACGAGAGTTAGGCTGTGGAATGCACTGCCTGAGGGCAGCAGATGCTGATTCAAAAACAGCCTCCAAAAGGAAATTACAGAGATTTACTTTACTTTAGACTTGGAGATACAGCTTGGAAACAGGCCCTTTGGCCCACTGAGACCGACCGGGTCGACCAGCGATCCCCGTACACTAGTACTATCCTACACACACCAGGGACAATTTACAATTTTACCATAGGCAATTACCCGACAAACTTCATAGAGTCGTAGATTCATAGAGTCATGCAGTGTGGAAACAGGCCTTTCAGCCCAATGTGTCCATGCCAGCCAACATGCCCCATCTACTCTAGTCACTGCTGCCTGTGTTTTGTGCATATCCCTCTAAACCTGTCTCTTAAACGTTATGATCCTACCTGCCTCAACTACCTCCTGTAGCACCTCGTTCCATACACCCACCACCCTCTCGGACTATCCTTGATCGGACTTTGCTGGCTTTATCTTGCACTAAACGCTATTCCCGTATCATGTATCATGTACACTGTAAATGGCTCGATTGTAATCATGCATAGTCTTTCTTATTTCTTATTGTCACGTGTACCGAGGTACAGTGAAAAGATGTACCTCTGAGGTCCCTATTAAATCCTTCCCCGCCCTCATCTTCAACCTTTGTCCTCTGGTTATTAATTCCCCAACCCCAGGCAAACGACTCTGTGCATTTGCCCTATCTAAAATATACAAACCAAGTGCTGAGGACATTATTGGTGGCTGATAGAGGAGATAGCTGAGGCAGGTATTATTGCAACATTTGGACTCGTACGTGGATAGGACAGATTTGGAGGGGTATGAGCCAAACGCAGGCAGGTGGGACATGTTGATCGGTGTGGGCAAGTTGGGCAGAAGAGCCTGTTTCCATGCTCTATGACTCTATGGTTGGTGACTGAGATCCTGTATAAATTATTGGATAAACCTCCAAAGATTTTGCAGACATGCAAGCAAAATTATGTGAAAGTAATACTTAGCGTGGAATAATTTGCAGAGCGTGCAAAGAGTTGCCTAGCCCTGGCACCATCTTAAACTCGGAAAACAGCCAACATAAAGATTTGTCCCACCCATTTGTCCCATTCCTTCTTCTTCCCGCTCCCACCTGACAGAAGGTATGGAAGTTTGAAAGCGCGCACCACCAGACTCAGGAGAAGCATCTTCCCCTCTGTTATCAGGCTTCTGAACGGTCCTTCCATAAGCTAGGGTGCTGTCCGATTCACCTCTACCCCATTGCGGACATTGGACTCTGTCTCTGGAACTGCTGGGTAACAATGCTGAGAACTATATTCTGCACTCTGTATCTTCCCCTTTGCTCCACCTATTGTGTTTGAAAAGACACAAAGTGCTGGAGCAACTCAGCTAGTCAGGCAGTGTCTCGGGAGAATATGTATAGGTGATGTTTCCGGTCGAGACCCTTCCTCAGACTCCACGTGAGAGGAAGTCAAAAGCTAAATTGTTGAGGGTGAGGATGTTCCACCAGGCGGAGGAGAGTGTTAGTTGAGGGGAATTTGTTGCATCTCTGTTGGAGGAAGATACAGAGAGCCTTGAGACCTTCCTGGTGGAGGATGGAGCTGTGGAGGAACTGGATGTCCATGGTAAAGATGAAGGAACCAGGGCCTGGAAACTTAGAGTTGAAGGGCGTGTGACGTGGCCTGGGCATATGGGACTAGACACGGGAGGATAGGGTGGAATCGAGATGAGTTTTTCCCCAGTTTTTGTTTAGCGATACAGCAAGGAAACAGGCCCTTCGGCCCACCGAGTCCGTGCTGACCAGCGATCCTCGTACACTACCCACTAGGGACAGTTTACGATCTTTACCCCAGCCACATGATCACCAGCCCAGAAGATGCCACCGGCAGTGAAGGAGGCAGAACTGAACAGACTGAGGGGGCAGTTGGTGAGGGCAGTTAGATAGTGCACAGGAACAGACAGTGTCAATAAGTCAAGGTTGTGCTTGTATTTGGGGAAAAAGCAGGGAAACCCAGTTGTCTCTACAATGTATTTCAAAATGATGACAGATAGTGGGCCGAAGGGCCTGCATTCCACGCTGTATCTCTAAATTAAACTATAAAATAAACAAAATACAATAAAGCAGCGGGCTTAAAGAAATCTTTATAATTGCATGGGGTTTAACATTTTTAATTACATACTAGACCAAGTGGACCCGTTGGGCCCAAACCTCTCCTGCATTGGTGCAGCACCCTCTCCTCCCCTCCCCTCCCCCCCCTCCTCCTCCCCCTCCCCCTCATCCTCCCCCTCCCCCTCCCCCCTCCTCCCCCCCCTCCCTCCTCCCCTCCCCACCCCCTTCCTCCCCTCCCCTTCCCCTCCCCTCCCCCTCCCCTTCCCCTCCCCTCCCCACTCAATCCCCCTCAACCCCCCTTATCCTCCCTCCTCCCCCACTCCCTCACACTCCCTCCCTCTCCCCCCTCCCTCCCTTCCCCCCTCCCTCCCTCGGAGATAGATTTAAACTTTAAAATGTGAATAATTTTAAAAATATAACACCGATTTCAATGAAACTTCTTCCATTAGCACCAAAGGGACGACGGTGAGTAAGGTGGGCCTAAAATTGTTGCGTTATCGTGTACCGTTTTGGCTGTAGTTCAGGAACCAACAAACAAACAAACGAGAGTTTTAGTATATCGATGTGTCATTTTTCTTTCTTTGTTCAAACATGAAGGTGATTTCTCTTTGACCTTCTGTCCTCATTGCGTGAACCAGTCAACAGCTCGCCACCATTATTGCTTTTTTAATTGAGTCGTACCACTGGTTAATATTTCACAATGCACTCAGCACTTAACATGGGGGTAACGGATTAATACGTGTGGATCGACCGTTAACCAGCAAGTATTTACCGTGCGGCTGGTAGCGCCCATATGCTGTCCAGACCCTTTTGTAAAAGAGCCACATCTGTTGCTGTCTCATTAATGCAGTTTGAAAAGACTTGACTTTAAATTTCCTGGATGCATTGACATGCGCTAACATCAGATGACTGAACGGCTTCAAAGTTAAAGGCTCCTGGTGAAAGAATGAAGATTTCAAATAAAATAAAATCTGGAAGGTATTAGTATTTCTGACCTTCTGCTTATTCGTACGTGTGTTTACTTTACAGATCGCACAGGAAGGACACACAGGCTAACCAAGTGGTGAGGCGGAAGAGAGTGGGCCTGCCTTTAGCAAGCGGCACATGCTTCACATTCACATTTAATCCCACCCTGTTTTCACTCGGACGGTACAGTATGTGATCCCTTCAGCCAGCCAGCACCGCACGGAATAGTGTCGTGAGATCCCGAAGCAAAGATGATAGTTCAGCCGTTGTTTGCATTCCCCAGCAACCTGCATCGGATTAGGAAGAATCATTACAGTGCAAGATAGCTGGGGAGATTTTAAAAGTCTACGACAGGAAGTTGTAACGTGTTTTGAAAATATAATCAAAGAGATTTTTGTTTTTTGGTGGGGTGACATTAGACTCCAATTGTCTGTCAGTGAGAAAATTCATCAGTTGTGGATGCTGAGAGAGAGATTTCACTGTGGTATCTTATTTCAGAATTGGGTTTTTTGAGGTAACATTTTGTTAAACAATTTGCTGTGTTCACTGTATGCATTAAAAGGCTATCTGGGGGCGTGGCTGTGTTCTGCAGCTGCGGCTCACCGGCAGTCTCTCTGGTTTTTTTTGGTTTTTTTGTCATTGTCGTTGTTAAATGTACGTTTTGTTTTATTTTTAATTCTGTGTATGTAGGGGGGTGGTGGGGGGGTTGGGGGAAACCTTTTTTCAAATCTCCTCCTCAACGGAGATGCGACCTTTACCGTGTCGTATCTCCGTTCGCGCTACGGCCTAACATCGTGGAGTCGGCGGCCTCCAGCTGGGATCGACCTCAAAGACTCCGGTCACAGGGCCTGGACTTACCATCTCGGAGGCATCGGCCGTGGGCCCTGCAGACCGCAACATCGGGAGTTCGCAGGTCCCTGGCTGGTGACCGGCTTTTGGGAGCTCCAGCCGTAGCAGCTTCGACCGCCCCGAAGCGTGAGGTACGATCGACCCGCTCGCAGGCCCTTCATCACCCTGCGTGGCTCGGCCGCAGCACTTTCCATCGCCCGGTGGGGGCTCAGGACTTTCATCGGCCTGCTCGGCTCGGCCCTGGGACTTTCCATCGCCCGGTGGGGGCTCAGGACTTTCATCGGCCTGCTCGGCTCGGCCCTGGGACTTTCCATCGCCCGGTGGGGGCTTCAAAAAGTTGGGAGCCTCGATCACCTCATGGCACCACGGGAGAAGAATGAGGAGGAGATAAGACTTTGCCTTCCATCACAGTGAGGGTATGCCTAGAGCAATCACTGTGATGGCTGTTTTGTGTAAAAAATTATATCTGTGTGTCTTGTGCTTTTTAATGTCTACTGCCGGACCCTGACGTGAGAGGACGCTGGCGTTGTGTATTCGCCGCTTTTCCGTCAGGATAGTTTGTCTGTTTGTTTCTATGTTAATTGTTTTTGTAAAGCGCTTTGAGCATGTGATAAGGCGCTATATAAAATAAATGGATTATTATTATTATTATTAAGCCAACAGTACTTCCATTTCGATTTAAAAGTGCTAACGCGTTGAAGGCACAGAGTGCTGGAGTGGCTCGGTGGGTCAGGCAGCATCTCAGGAGAACATTCCTTAGTTTAGTTTAGGGTGTCACAAAAAGATGGAGTAACTCAGCGGGTCAGGCAGCATCTCGGGAGAGAAGGAATGGGTGGCTTTTCGGGTGGAGACCCTTCTTCAGACTGATGTCAGGGGGGCGGGACAAAGAAAGGATGTAGGTGGAGACAGGAAGGCAGTGGGAGAACTGGGAAGGGGGAGGGGAAGAGAGGGACAGAGGAGCTATCTAAAGTTCGAGAAATCAATGTTCATACTGCTGGGGTGTATGCTGTCCAAGCGAAATATGAGGTGCTGTTCCTCCAATTTGTGGTGAGCCTCACTATAACACTGGAGGAGGTCCATGACAGAAAGGTTAGACTGGGAGTGGGAGGGGGAGTTAAAGTGCTGAGCCACCGGGAGATCAGGTTGGTTAAGGCGGACTGAGCGGAGGTGTTAAGCGAAACGATCGCCGAGCCTGCGCTTGGTCTCGCCGACGTAGAGAAGTTGACATCTGGAACAGCGGATACAATAGATGAGGTTGGAGGAAGTGCAGGTGAACCTCTGCCTCTCCTGGAAAGACTGTTTGGGTCCTTGGATGGAGTCGAGGGGGGAGGTAAAGTTTAGTTTAGTTTAGTTTAGAGATAGAGCATGGAAACAGGCCCTTCGCCCCACCAAGTACGCGCCGACCAGCGATCCTACACTAGCACTATCCTACACACTAGCAACAATTTTACAATTTTACCGAAGTCCATTACCCTACAAACTTGCATGTCTTTGGAGTGTGGGAGGAAACCAGAGCACCCGGAGAAAACCTACACAGATCATGGGGAGAACGTACAAACTCCATACAGACAGCACCCGTGGTCAGGATGGAACCCGGGTTTCTGGCGCTGTAATGTGACGGCTCTCCCAGCCGCACCACTCTGGCGCTCGATGACATTTCGGGTCGGGACCCTTCTTCAGACTCCGGTATATTCAAGATAAAATTCAAGACTTAGGAAACATTTGGGCAGGTGCATGGATAGAGTAGGTTTAGAGGGATATTTAGATGTATGTATGAGATATACATAAAACATATAAAACTCTTAGAAGATTGGACAGGCTAGATGCAGGAAAAATGTTCCCAATGTTGGAGGAGTCCAGAACCAGGGTGTCACAATTTAAGAATAAGGGGTAGGTCATTTAGGACTGAGATGAGGAAAAACTTTTTCACCCAGAGAGTTGTGAATCTGTGGAATTCTCTGCCACGGAAGGCAGTGGAGGCCAATTCACTGGATGTGTTCAAGAGAGAACTAGATTTAGCTCTTTGGGCCAAGGGAATCAAAGGATATGGGGAAAAAGTCGGAACGAGCTTCTGATTTTGGATGTATCACAAAACGCTGGAGTAACTCAGCAGGTCAGGCAGCATCTTGGAGAGAAGGAATGGGTGTCGTTTGGGGTCGAGACCCTTCTTCAGACTGACGATTTTGATTTTGGACGATCAGCCATGATCATATTGAATGGCAGTGCTAGCTCGAAGGGCCAAATGACCTACTCCTGCACCTATTTTCTATGTTTCTTTGTGGGCCAAACGCAGGATGGTGGGACTAGTGTAGATGGGGTCGGTTGGTCCAATTGGCAAGCCGAAGTGCCTGTTTCTATGCTGTGTAACTCTAAGGCTAAGAGTCCCAGACTCAAAACATCACCAGATGCTGCCTGTGCCGCTGAGTTACTCCAACACTTTGTGCCTTTCTTTGGTGTAAACCAGCATCTGCAGTTCCTTGTCTCTACCTCTAACATGTTGTTCTGACTAAAATTTCAGCTTCTTCAGACACTGTAGAAACTGGTGGATAAAATATACTTTCTGAACATATTTTTGAGGGAACTGAAAATGGGGCGAGTGTTTTATTCACAAAATGCAGGAGTGACTCAACCTGTCAGGCAGCACCTGTGGAGAAAAGGAATAGGTAACATTTTGGGTCGAGACTGAAGAAGTGTACCAACCCGAAACGTCACCTATTCCTTTTCTCCAGAGATGCTGCCTGTCCCGCTGAGTTACTCCAGCACTTTGTGCCTTTCTTCGGTGTAAACCAGCATCTGCAGTTCCTTCCTACACATTGGTGTCTTATTCCCTGTTTCATCTCTTACATTAGGTTCTCATGTGATTAACATTGATAAGATTCAAAGTTGATAAGTGGGTGCAAAGTTTAAAGGAGATGTGCGGGACAAGTTTTTTTACAGAGGGCCGTGGGTGCCTGGAACATGCTGCTGGGGGTGATGGTGGAGGCAGATACAATTGTGGCGTTTAAGAGACTTTTGGATAAGCACATGGATTTGCAGGGAATGGAGGGATATGGATCACACACGATCACAAGAGTTGATCTTTGCATCGTGTTTGGCACAGACATTGCGGGCTGAAGGGCCTGTTCCTGTGCTGTTCTGTTCCATGTATTATGGATGAAGGATGAGGGGGGATCTTATTGAAACATATAAGATAATTAGGGGATTGGACACATTAGAGGCAGGAAACATGTTCCCAATGTTGGGGGAGTCCAGAACAAGGGGCCACAGTTTAAGAATAAGGGGTAGGCCATTTAGAACGGAGATGAGGAAGAACTTTTTCAGTCAGAGAGTGGTGAAGGGGTGGAATTCTCTGCCTCAGAAGGCAGTGGAGGCCAGTTCATTGGATGCTTTCAAGAGAGAGCTGAATAGAGCTCTTAAGGATAGCGGAGTGAGGGGGTATGGGGAGAAGGCAGGAACGGGGTACTGATTGAGAGTGATCAGCCATGATCGCATTGAATGGCGGTGCTGGCTCGAAGGGCTGAATGGCCGACTCCTGCACCTATTGTCTATTGTCTATTGACACAACATTAAAATAGTGTCATTTTACACCACTGGACACCAGTGGCATTTGTGTATACTCCACATGCTAATTATGAAGCATAAGAATCCAACTACACTTCACGCTGCCTCGGTAAAGCAGCTGACATGATCAAAGACTTGTCCCAACCCAGTCATTCCTTCTTCTCTCTGCTCCCCTCCAGTAGAAGGTACAGAAGCTTGAAAGCGCGCACCACCAGACTTAGGAGCAGCTTCCTCCCCTCTGTTATCAGGCTTCTGAACAAGCTTGGGTACTGTCCGATTCACCTCTACCCCATTGCGGACATTGGACTTTGTCTATGGAACTGGTGCATTACAATGCTGAGAACTGTATTCTGCACTCTGTATCTTCCATTTTGCTCTGTACATTGTAGTTGAGTTTGAACAATTCTTTGTTAATGCATACTGAGCAGTAAAACCATACAGCAGAGCGCACCTAGGCAGTACACAAAAAGTCGCCACGTTTCTGGTGCCGACAAAGTTCGCCAAACTGTTTTATCTTCTTGCAGCGGAGTACCAAGACTGCCGCCTTTCACTGTTCAGTAAGTTTCAATGCGGTTCCCCTTTCATGCTTCTAAACTCCAGCGAGCACAGGCCCAGTGCCGCCAAACGCTCATCATATGTTAACCCAGTCATTCCTGGGATCATTCTCGTAAACCTCCTCTGGACCCTCTCCAGAGCCAGCACATCCTTCCTCAGATATGGGGCCCAAAACTGCTTAAGCAGGGAGATTTCCTGGCTGTTGCCCAGTCAGCCACGCTGGGTAAAGATGCCACAGATGAACATCCAGAGGGCAAGTTGATCTGGCAGATCTGAGAGCGATGAATGGCATGTGTACTCGAGATAATCCCGCAACAGGATGACTGTTCCTGGACCACGCAGGTTTGGAACTGAGCAGAAATAAGCCCTCAAAAGCAGGCAGGCATCTATGACAGACGCTTCCTCTTGTCAGCAGGCGGGCACTGTTCCCCCGGTGAGGTGCTATTCTCAGACCAGCTGCAAAACACTCTGACGGGGCTCCGACACAACACAAATCACTGACCACTTCGGGACACCAGTCCAGATTTCCCGTAAACTGTATCTTGCTGGGCAGATATTCAAGTGCACACGTCCGATGTGGTTTGGAGAGAAGGAAAATAACATGCAACCTCATTTAGTTTAGTTTAGAGATACCGCTGGCAAGGCTGGCATTTATCATCCATCCATAAATGCCCATGAGAAGGTATTGGAGAATGTATTCCACTACAGTATAGTTTAGTTTAGTTTAGTTTAGTTTAGTTTAGTTTAGTTTAGTTTAGTTTAGTTTAGTTTAGAGATACAGCACAGAAACAGGCCCTTCGGCCCACCTAGTCCGCGCTGACCAGCGATCCCCGCACATTGACACTGTCCTACACACCAGGGACAATTGTGCAGGAAAATAACTGCAGATGCTGGTTCAAATCGAAGGTAGACACAAAATGCTGGAGTAACTCAGCGGGTCAGGCAGCATCTCTGGATAGAAGGAATGGGTGACGTTTCGGGTCGAGACCCTTCATCAGGGGGTCTCGACCCAAAATGTCACCCATTCCTTCTCTTCTGAGATGCTGCCTGATCTGCTGAGTTACTCCAGCATTTTGTGTCTACCTTCCACTAGGGACAATTTACACATACACCAAGCCAATTCTACCAAGACAATGAACCTACAAGCCTGTACGTCCTTGGAGTGTGGGAGGTTACCGAAGATCCCAGAGGTCACGGGGAAAACGTACAAACTCTGTACGGACAAGCACCCGCAGTCAGGATCGAACCTGGATCTCTGGCCGTAGTTCTGCCGCTGCGCCACCGTGCCGTGTCTTCTGTATAAATATCTGGCTTTGCAAAGACTAAATTCTCAGTTTATTTAACTGCATAACTGTCACTAGACAACAGACAATAGACAATAGGTACAGGAGGAGGCCATTCGGCCCTTCGAGCCAGCACCGCCATGCAATGTGATCATGGCTGATCATTCTCAATCAGTACCCCGTTCCTGCCTTCTCCCCATACCCCCTGACTCCGCTATCCTTAAGAGCTCTATTAGCTCTCTCTTGAATGCATTCAGATAATTGGCCTCCACTGCCTTCTGAGGCAGAGAATTCCACAGATTCACAACTCTCTGACTGAAAAAGGTTTTCCTCATCTCAGTTCTAAATGGCCTACCCCTTATTCTTAAACTGTGGCCCCTTGTTCTGGACTCCCCCAACATTGGGAACATGTTTCCTGCCTCTAACGTGTCCAGCCCCTTAATAATCTTATACGTTTCGATAAGATCTCCTCGGTGAGATTTGAACTCATTACTCCAGTATTAGGGAATGGAGGAATATTAAAATCTATCAGCATAAACATGATGGGCCGAATGGCCTGTTTCCAAGCTGTATTTCTGAACTAAACCTCCCTGTTCTAATGCATCCTTTAGAATAATACCTTCTGGGTATAAATGTTGCCTCTTGCCATTCTTCCCACCAAAATGTAACATACCACGTTCCTCAGCACTAAATTGCATCTGCCACCAAACTGCCCATTCACCTTCCTGTCTGTATCCCCCTCTGAGACTATTACAGCCCTCGTCACAGCTCACTACGCCCTCAAGTTTGGCATCATCTGCACATTTGGAACTTCAGCAAAATACACCAAATGTAATGAATATATTTTATATATAGAGCGGCGCGGTGGCGCAGCGGTAGAGTTGCTGCCTTACAGCGCCAGAGACCCCGGTTCAATCCTGACTACGGGTGCTGTCTGTGTGGAGTTTGAGCGTTCTCCCTGTGACCCGCGTGGGTTATCTCTGGGTACTCTGGTTTTCTCCCACACTCCAAAGATGTACGGGTTTGTAGGTTAATTGGCTTCGATAAAATTGTAAATTGTCCCTAGTGCGTGTGTGTAGGATAGTGTTCGTGCGCGGAGATCGCTGGTTGGCGCGGACCCGGTGGGACGAAGGGCCTGTTTCCATGCTGTCCCTTTAAACGAAACCAAACTAAGCTATACTGTAGTGGAATACATTCTCCAATACATTCTCATGACATTTATGGATGGGTGATAAATGCCGGCCTTGCCAGCAGTATACCTAAGAACGTATATAATGTGGAAGTAAATCAGAAAAAGTGTGTCCAGATTATATATATATATAAAATTATAAATATATTAAGCTGACAAAGCAGGGCTGGTATGAATGTTTACACTGATGTGCTGCAGCAGAAGGGTGATTCATGGTTAATAGCTGTTAATATTGCATGTAGTGAGGTGAAATCTCATAAAGACAAGGAGCAGCAAGATTAGTTCCCCGGTATTCAGCAGTCCAGAGTCAGAAGTGGTTCTCTCTGGAGAAGCTTTCTCACCATGACGACAGTGGTCAGGCACTGTTTTTGCTCCATTAATTTTTAATGGTAATGACTGCTACAGATCCTCCTCAGTAATGCTTGGTTTTTATGGCACTTCAAGGCCATATATTCCCGGTGAGGTTAATGGGTGCTCAATTCTGCCATGCGTTTGTTTTTAATCTGCTGTGCCGGGTGACTTGAGGGATTGCTCTGCGACACGTATACCCTGAATTGAGCCGTTGCGAAGGAGATAATTTGGCTTGCTCTAATGTGACTGTTGCAAGTGATTCTCTTTCCGATCTCTCACAGTTTTATTAAGGGAAGTGAAGAGACAATTTTGTGCAACGTTCGATGGGCTGGCCTGAATCATGACAGGCGCTCGTTGATATAATGTCCCAATAAAGGTACATTCTTTCCATCATGAAAGAACAGAATGATTTGCCCTGACCGTGTCTGAATCAACTTCATAACAGGACCCACAGAGTAATCACCACGGGAGCTTAAAGCACACTGTCGGGCTGCATCACAGCTTGGTTTGGGAACAGCTCTGCCCAAGGCCGCGAGAAATCGCTGAGAGTTGTGGATGTAGCCCTGCCCATCACACAGAGCAGACTCCCCACCATCGACTCCATCCACACTTCAAGCTGCCTCGGAAAAGCAGCCGACACAATCAAAGACTTGTCCCGCCCCGGTCATTCCTTCTTCTCCCTGCTCCTGTCCAGTAGAAGATACAAAAACTTGAAAGTGCGCACCACCAGACTCAGGAACAGCTTCCTCCCCTCTGTTATCAGGCTTCTGAACGGTCCTTCCATAAGCCAGGGTACTGTCCGATTCACCTCTACCCCATTGCGGACATTGGACTTTGTCTCTGGAACTGGTGCGCTACAATGCTGAGAACTATATTCTGCACTCTGTATCTTCCGCTTTGCTCTGCCTATTGTACTTGAGTTTGACTGGATTCTATTTATGTATAGTACTATGTGATCTATTTGGATAGCATGCGGAACAACATTTTCCACTGCATCTCAGTACACATGACAATAATAAATGGGAATCTAACCTCAGCATCACCACCAAAGAACTTAAAATAGCAAAACATCAAAATATCCGAGAAAATTTGCTACTGAAGAACCTCTTAGGACAGTTGCTTAGAACAGTGGGTGGCATGATGGCACAGCGGTAGAGTTGCTGCCTTACAGCGCCAGAAACCCAGGTTCGATCCTGACTACGGGTGCTGTCTGTATGGAGTATGTACATTCTCCATGAGACTGCATGGAATTAACAGTGTACTGTGTTTACATATCTGCAAGTAAGAATTCCGTTGTTCTATTTTGGGACATAAAACAAGAAAATCTGAGGAAGGATGTGCTGGCTCTGAAAGGCCCCAGAGCAGGTTTACGAGAATGATCCTAGGAATGAGTTGGTTAACATACTGCATGATGAGCATTTGACAGGACTGGGCCTATACTCACTGGGGTTTAGAAGAATGAGGGGGGACTTCCTTGATACGTACAGAATAGTGAAAGGCTTGGATGGAGAGGATGTGGAGAGAATATTTCCACCAGTGGGAGAGTCTAGGACTGGAGGTCGTTGCCTCAGAATTAAAGGACGTTCTTTTAGGAAGGAGATGAGGAGGAATTTCTTTAATCAGAGGATGGTGAATCTGTGGAATTCTTTGCCACAGAAGGCTGTGGAGGCAAACTCAGTGAATATATTTAAGGCAGAGATAGATAGATTCTTGATTAGTATGGGTGTCAGAGGTTATGGGGAGGAGAATGGGGTTAGGAGGGAGAGATGGATCAGCCATGATTGAATGCCGGAGTAGACTTGATGGGCCGAATGGTCTAATTCTGCTCCTATCACTTATGATCTTATGATCTGATGATCTTATGATCTAAGAAGACACTCTTGGCTCTTGAGGGAGGGAGAGGTTAGAGGACTAAGGAAGAGCAGGTCACATCTCAACCCCAAACTTCAACTGTCCATTTCCATCCACATATGCTGCCTGGCCTATTAGCATGTGCACTATTTTGTATCTTCAGTCGAAATTCTTACTCATACTAAGACAAGGAATGCTGCAAATATGGGAATCGAACTCTAGAGAGGAAAGCTGAGCTAACATTTAATTGGAGCAAAAGATAGACACATGATAGTTAAATGAGCTGTTATTAGTTTAGTTTAGAGACACAGCGAGGTGCTGGGGTTACTCAGTGGGTCAGGCATCATCTCTGGAGAAAAAGGAATTTTCAGGTCGGGAAGAAGGGTTACAACCCGAAACGTCACCCATCCTTTTTCTCCGGAGATGCTGCCTGACCCATTGAGTTACTCCAGCACTTTGTGTCTATCTTTGGTATAAACCTGCATATACAAATGGGACTGGCATCGATGGGCGTTCTGGTCGGCATGGACGATCTGGGCCGAAGGGCTTGTTTCAATGCTGTGTGACTGTATGACTCTTTGGCAAGAACCCAAGTGAATAGGAGTAGGCCACAAGCCTGCCAATACAATCATAGCTGATCTATCCCAAGCTTCGAGGCCCATTGGTACCAATTCCCCACAGCACCCAATTCCTCAATTGTGCAAAGATGTACACTAGTACTCGAAGCAAACAAGTATTGTGAGCTGTGAAACAAAGACACTGCATCATTGAGTTATAAGCCAATTGTGCACATTGCACGTAACAATGCAAATGGCCAAAATGTCCGTGATTGCCACTGTGGGCGGCACGGTGGCGCAGTGGTAGAGTTGCTGCCTTACAGCTCCACAGACCCGAGTTCGATCCTGACTACGGGTGCTGTCAGTACGGAGTTTGTACGTTCTCCCCGTGACTGCGTGTGTTTTTCCCGGGTGCTCCAGTTTCCTCCCACACTCCAAAGATGTACAGATTTGTCGGATAATTGGCGTTGGTAAAGTTGTAAATTGTGAATTATACCTAATGTGTGCAGGCAGTGCTCGTTGGTGCAGACTTGGTGGTCCGAAGAGCCTGTTTTCACACTCTATCTCTAAAGTTTAAAGTCTAAAAGTTGAATAAGGAGACAATCTCACTCTTCAGGTAAAATTGCTGAGCAACAGTGACCGAAGCCGGTTTAAATCACACTTGTAAATTAGTGTACGGGATGATCACTGGTCGATGCAGACTCAGTGGGCCAAAGGGCCTGTAACCTCGCTGTGTCTCTAAACGGGCGGTCACGGTGGCACAGCGGTAGAGTTGCTGCCTTACAGCGAATGCAGCACCGGAGACCCTGGTTCGATCCCGACTACGGGTGCTGTCTGTACGGAGTTTGAAAGTTCTCCCTGTGACCTGCATGTGTTTTCTCTGAGATCTTCGGTTTCCTCCCATACTCCAAAGACGTACAGGTTTGTAGGTTAATTGGCTTAGTAAAAAGATTGTCCCCAGTGTGTGTGTAGGATAGTGTTAATGTGTGGGGATCGCTGGTCGGCATGGACCCGGTGGGCCGAAGGGCCTGTTTCTGAGCTCTATCTCTGAAAAAAAACGAAACTAATAACAGCTCATTTAACTATCATTAGCCTTGCTGTGCTGGGTTAGATCCCCATTTGCCACAGAGCCAACTTCTTTAGTTTAGTTTTTAGGTTAGTTTGGAGATAAAGCGCGGAATCAGGCCCTTCGGCCCACCGCGTTCCTGCCGACCAGCGATCCCTAACACTACTGTTTCTGTTTTGGTTTCGGTTTAAAAAGAAAAGGGGGAATTGTTTAATTTCTGTGCATTGATGAAAAGACGATAATTCAACCCACACAAAATGGCTCCTGAGAGGACCAGTGCAAACAGCGTCTGTCAAAATGGAAGAAACTGCCTCAGCGTTAGCGGCAGTGCAGGCAGAAGCGCGGGCTGGTGTTTTAGTTCAGGTTCCCATTCAGCACAGCGCACAAATCTGATGTGGAAACAGTTGGTGAAATATTGTACGGAAGGCAGATGTGTTTCTTTAATCCCCCGTTAGGAATTGCACTCCTTCACATAGAGAGTGGTGGGGGTGATTTGTTAGCTTTGACCTCAGACACTCTCCCTCCTCCCTGCCACGCACCTCTTTTAATCTAATTGATCCCTATAAATTTCTGCAAATTCTCTGGCCTTTTCAATGGAGTTGAATAAGGAGACAACCTCGCTTTTCAGCTAAACATTTCTGAGGAATAGTAACCGAAGCTGCTTTAACAGACCCTCAGACAGGTACATGGATAGGAAAGGTTTAGAGGGATATGGACCAAATGCGGGCAAACGGGACTAGGATAGATAGGGTACCTTGGTCGGCATGGACATGTTGGGCCGAAGGGACTGTTTTCTTGCTGTACGTATGGAAGGGGCAGCACAGTTGCACAAGGTGGTGCAGCAGTAGAGTTGCTGCCTTACAGCGCCAGAGACCCAGGTTCAATCCTGACTACGGGTGTTGTCTGTACGGAGTTTGTCCGTTCTCCCTATGACCGCGTGGGTTTTCTTCGGGTGCTCTGGTTTCCTCCCGCACTCCAATGACATACAGGTTTATAGGTTAATTGGCTTTGGAAAAGTGTGTAAATGGAATTGTACCTAGTGTGTGTAGGGTAGTACTAGTGTACTAGTAGTACTAGTGTACTAGATCACTAAGGTAGTACTAGTGTACTAGATCACTAGGGTAGTACTAGTGTACTAGTAGTACTAGTGTACTAGATCACTAGGGTAGTACTCATGTACTAGTAGTACTAGTGTACTAGATCACTGGGGTAGTACTAGTGTACTAGTAGTACTAGTGTACTAGATCACTAGGGTAGTACTCGTGTACTAGTAGTACTAGTGTACTAGATCACTAGGGTAGTACTAGTGTACTAGATCACTAGGGTAGTACTCGTGTACTAGTAGTACTAGTGTACTAGATCACTAGGGTAGTACTAGTGTACTAGATCACTAGGGTAGTACTCATGTACTAGTAGTACTAGTGTACTAGATCACTGGGGTAGTACTAGTGTACTAGTAGTACTAGTGTACTAGATCACTAGGGTAGTACTCGTGTACTAGTAGTACTAGTGTACTAGATCACTAGGGTAGTACTCGTGTACTAGTAGTACTAGTGTACTAGATCACTAGGGTAGTACTCGTGTACTAGTAGTACTAGTGTACTAGATCACTAGGGTAGTACTCGTGTACTGGTAGTACTAGTGTACTAGATCACTAAGGTAGTACTAGTGTACTAGATCACTAGGGTAGTACTCGTGTACTAATAGTACTAGTGTACTAGATCACTAGGGTAGTACTCGTGTACTAGTAGTACTAGTGTACTAGATCACTAGGGTAGTACTCATGTACTAATAGTACTAGTGTACTAGATCACTAGGGAAGTACTAGTGTACTAGTAGTACTAATGTACTAGATCACTAGGGTAGTACTCATGTACTAGTAGTACTAGTGTACTAGATCACTAGGGTAGTACTCGTGTACTAGTAGTACTAGTGTACTAGATCACTAGGGTAGTACTAGTGTACTAGTAGTACTAGTGTACTAGATCACTAGGGTAGTACTAGTGTACTAGTAGTACTAGTGTACTAGATCACTAGGGTAGTACTCGTGTACTAGTAGTACTAGTGTACTAGATCACTAGGGTAGTACTCGTGTACTAGTAGTACTAGTGTACTAGATCACTAGGGTAGTACTCGTGTACTAATAGTACTATACTAGATCACTAGGGTAGTACTCGTGTACTAGTAGTACTAGTGTACTAGATCACTAGGGTAGTACTCGTGTACTAATAGTACTAGTGTACTAGATCACTAGGGTAGTACTAGTGTACTAGTAGTACTAATGTACTAGATCACTAAGGTAGTACTAGTGTACTAGATCACTAGGGTAGTACTCGTGTACTAATAGTACTAGTGTACTAGATCACTAGGGTAATACTCGTGTACTAGTAGTACTAGTGTACTAGATCACTAGGGTAGTACTCGTGTACTAGTAGTACTAGTGTACTAGATCACTAGGGTAGTACTAGTGTACTAGTAGTACTAGTGTACTAGTAGTACTAGTGTACTAGATCACTAGGGTAGTACTAGTGTACTAGATCACTCGTCGGCACAGATTCCGTGGGCCGAAGAGCCTGTTTTCACACTCTATCTCCAAAGTCTAAAGTCTAAAAGTTGAACAAGGAGACAACCTTGCTGAGCAACAGTGAATGAAGCTGGTTTAAAAGACACTTGGACAGGTACATGGATAAGACAGGTTTAGTGGGATACGGACAAACTGCGGGCAAATGGGACTAGCTTAGATGGGGTATCTTGGTCGGCACGGACGAGTTGGGCTGAAGGGCCTGTTTCCCTTCTGCATGACTCCATGACTCTAAGATACCTCCAGTCTTTTTCCACTGCTGATGCATCTCCTTGACACCATAACATGGGTACCATTCAACCACTGTCATCCTAACAAATCACTCTGTTTGTGGAGTAGAAGAATGGAAGATGTTTCCTCTTAAAATGTTTGTGTTGTGATCTTGATCGGACGGTGGATGCAGATTGTATTTCTGCTTCTCATGAATATTCAAACTGACCCAAGAACGTAGAACAAGGTAATGGTTAGAGGGCGATCATGTAAGTTCATATCTACTTCATTATACAGGTGCTCCTCAACTTGCAATGGCGTTACGTTCCGATAAACCCATCGTAAACCGAAAATATGGCAAGTCGAAATGCATTTTAATACACCTGATCACGTGGCCGGAAGCGAGCTGCGGGTCACTGCCATTGCTCAGCGTTTGCACCGTTGTAAAATCAAAATATCGTAAGTTGAACCATTGTTAGTCGGGGAGCACCTGTATGCATTTTGAAGACTATGCATGGGTTTACCCTTTAGCGTGTATCCGCACACAATGGACGCCTCCATTGTAATCATCTATAGTTCATGTTCTGGGAACAGAATTAGGCCATTTGGCCATCAAGTCTACTCCACCATTTAATCATGGCTGGTCTATCTTTCCCTCTCAACTTAAGTTTCCTGCTTTCCCCCCATTACCTCTGACACCCGCACTAATCACAAATCTGTCAATCTCCGCATTAAAAATATCCGTTGACTTGGCCTCCACAGCCTTCGATGGTACTGTCTTTCCACTGACTGGAGAGCACGCAACAAAAAGCATTTCACTGCATCTCACCACATGTGACAATAAGCAAAATAAACTAAAGGAAACTAAACTAAGGGTCAAATTTCATTCTGAATTCTCGACAGGATACCTCCATTGTCAGCTTTGACCACCAGATCCATTACATCTCCAAGAACGTGGTGGCGCAGCGGTAGAGTTGCTGTCTTACAGCGCGTACAGCGCCAGAGACCCGGGTTCGATCCTCACTACGGGTGCTGTCTGTACGGAGTCTGTACGTTTCCTTCTGTAATCACGTGGGTTTTCTCTGAGATCTTCGGTTTCCTCACACACTCAAAAGACATACAGGTTAATTGGCTTGGTTCAAATGTAAATTGTCCCTTGTGTGTGTAGGATGGCGTTAGTGTGCGGGGATCGCCGGTCAGTGCGGGCTCTTTGGGCCGAAAGGCCTGTTTCTGCACTGTATCTCTAAACTGAACTAAACTAAACAACTAAACTAAACTAAACTGTGTGAATTAAATGGTTCTTCACAATTTAACCATCCAGCAGAACTTATATGCAAGGTCTGAACATCTTCTTGCATTCAAGTTGAGTGTTCTGAAATTTGAGAAAGCACTCCATTTTTTTTTAGATTTAGAGATACAGCGCGGAAACAGGCCCTTCGGCCCACCGGGTCCGCGCCGCCCAGCGATCCCCGCACATTAACACTATCCTACACACACTAGGGACAATTTTTACGTTTACCCAGTCAATTAACCTACAAACCTGTACGTCTTTGGAGTGTGGGAGGAAACCGAAGATCTCGGAGAAAACCCACGCAGGTCACAGGGAGAATGTACAAACTCCGTACAGACGGCGCCCGTAGTCAGGATCGAATCTGAGCCTCCGGCGCTGCATTCGCTGTAAGGCAGCAACTCTACCGCTGCGCCACCTTGCCGACTTAGGCATTTTGTTGTTATATTGTGAGGGTGCAAATGGGCTGAACTGGTTTGCTTGCTGGCAGTAGAAATACCGCTTCAAGCAAAAAATTAAATGCTGGAAGAACTCAGCAGGTCAAACAGTATCTGTGTAGGCAAAGCAGCGATCAGCATTTTGGGTTGTGACCTTGCATCAGAAATATTATTCCCCTCTCCGTAAGTTCATCTGTTTAATAAAGTATTTTGTTAGTTTAAATTACCAGATGTCCCATCAGTATCTACAGGGTGGATGAGAGAAAGATCCTAAGTCACCATCTATCAACTAAGACACAAGGAACGGAGATGCTGGAAGCTTGCGTAGAACACAAAGTACTGAACACAAAGACTCAGTGAGTCAGGCAGGTCTAGTTTTTTTATTTTTAGTTTCAGAGACACAGCACGGAAACAGGCCCTTCGGGCCCACCGATTCCGCTCCGACCAGCGATCGCCGCACATTAACACACACCAGGGACGATTTACACATACACCAAGCCAATTAACCTACAAACCTGGACGTCTTTGGAGTGTGGGAGGAAACCGAAGATCCCGGAGAAAACCCATGCGGTCACGGGGAGAACGTACAAACTCCGTACAGACAGCACCCGTAGTCAGGATCGAACCCGGGTCTCCGGCGCTGCAAGCGGGCATGGAGTCTGAAGAAGGCTCCACAGATGCTGCCTTACCCACTGGGTTACTCCAGCACTTTGAGTTTTATGTCATCAACTAAGCATTGTGTGGGGTTGGCATCGCGTTCGTCTGAGGGAGAGTGTGAGAAATTGATTCCCTGCTTCGTTTACTTTAGTTTAGTATGGAGATACAGCGCGGAAACAGGCTCTTCAACCCACAGAGTCCGCACTGACCAGCGATCACCTACACACTACACACTGGGCCAATTTACAATCTTTACCAAAGCCAATTAACCAACAAACCTTTATGTCTTTTGGAGTGTGGGCGGAAACCGGAGCACCCGGAGAAAACCCACGCAGGTCACGGGGAGAACGTACAGACTCTATTCGGGATCGAACCCGGGTCTCTGGCGCTGTGAGGCAGCAACTCTACTGCTGCGCCACCGTGCTGAAAGCTTTTTGTTATGCATTCCTTTGTGGAGACCCTGAGCCTTGCGGTACTTTGCACTGAGCCACCACCACTTTACCTCCGTGATCAAACAAAAAACTTTCACAAAGTAACAATCCTGTTAAATCAACCTGCAATAACAATTCCCTGCCCACGCTACCGATGAACCGAGGGAACGTTTTACACTGTCCTCTCCATTTGCTACATTTCCGCTTGTCGTAGGTTTTAATGCATCTTGTGGCCGTTAAATGTCACAAGCAGCAGAGTCTATTTTTCAAAGAAAAGGCAACGTTGACCTTATGTATCGGGCAATATTCCTCCTCAAAGACAGTAATGCCCTCCATAAAACACCCAGAGCTGCTGCCAACGGCCTCACGCCTACCCTGTCTAGCAAGATTCAAGATTCAAGATTCAGTTCATTGTCACATGTACCAATTACGGCACAGTGAAGTTTGAGTTACCACACAGCCATACTAAGTAAAAAGCAACAAGACACACAGCCACATAAAATAAAATTTAACATAAACATCCACCACAGCAGATATCACATTCCTCACTCTGATGGAAGGCAATAAAATTCAATCAACTTCCTCTTTGTTCACCCGCGGTCTGGGCTATTGAACCGTCCGCAGTCGCCACTGCCGACTGTCCGAGGCCCTCGCGTCGGGATGATCGAAACTCCCCGCATCGGGACGGTTGACAAACTCTCTCCGTGGCACGGAGCTCCCGAGTCGGCCTCTTCTGACCAGAGACCACGGGCTTCACGGTATTAATGTCCACAGGCCCCACGGTCGGAGCTCTCCACAATCGATCCTCAGCATAGGATCGCAGCTCCACGCTGTTAAAGTCTGCGCCGCGCCCATGGCTTGAAGCGCCGGGCCGGTCTCCAGGAAAGGCCGCCAACTCCATGATGTTAGGCCGCAGTGGGAACGGAGATACGATACGGAGAAAAATCACATCTCCGTCCAGGTAAGAGGTTGAAAAAAAGTTCCCCCAATTCCCCCCCTCCACCCCCCACATAAAACAAACCAAGAAACACTAAACCGTACTTTAACACATACTTAAAATAATAAAAAACAGTAGAAAGGATAGACAGACTGTTGGCAAGGCAGCCAGTGCTGGTGGCGCCACTCGGTGGTCAAGCAATGGCACCATTTTTGAATTCTCATTTCTACTTGGTTTCAAATCCTGCTCAATTTCACCTCCCCCCCCCCCCGGTGGAAAGGGTACGGAGAAGATCTACGAGGATGTTGCCAGGGCTAGAGGGCCTGAGCTCTAGGAGAGGTTGAGCAGGCTGGGGCTCTATTCCCTGAGCACAGGAGGATTGGGGGTGATCTTCTAGAGGTGTACAAGATCATGAGAGGAATAGATCAAGTAGACACACAGAGTCTCTTGCCCAGAGTAGGGGAATCGAGGACCAGAGGACATAGGTTTAAGGTAAAGGGGAAAAGATTTAATAGGAATCTGAGGGGTATCTTTTTCACACCAAGTGCGGTGGATGTATGGAACGAGCTGCCAGAGGAGGCAGGGACTACCGCAACATTTAAGAAGTAGTTAGACAGGTACATGGATAGGACAGGTTTGGAGGGATTGGGGGCTGGTGGGACTGGTGTAGCTGGGACATGTTGACCGGTGTGGGCAAATTGGGCTGAAGGGCCTGTTTCCACGCTGTATCACTATGATTCTATGACTCTCTTTGACACCTTGAACCCTGCTCTGTAACCTCCTCTGGTCCTGGTACCTCCAAGACTCTTCCCTCGTCCATTTGCTCCATCTTAATTGCTGCATTATTTCGATATTGCCTGCACTAGGCAGGGTCAGAAACTCTGGAGTTCCCTCTAGAATCTATACACTAAAACTCTCGTTTGTTTGTTTGTTTGTTCCTGAACTACAGCCAAAACGGTACAAGATAGCGCAACAATTTTAGGCCCACCTTACTCACCGTCATCCCTTTGGTGCTAATGGAAGAAGTTTCATTGAAATTGGTGTTATATTTTAAAGGTTATTCACACATTTTAAAGTTTAAAGCCATCTCCTAGGGAGGGAGGGGGGAGGGAGACGGGAAGGGAGGGGGTGGAGGGAGGGGGAGTGGAGGGAGGGGGAGGAGGGAGGAGGAGGGGGGATAAGGGGTGGTTGAGGGGAAGGGAGCGGAGAGGGAGGGGAAGTGGGCGAGGGTGAGGGGGTGGAGGGGGGTGGAGGGAGGGCGGTGGAGGGTGAAGGAAGGGGGGTGGTGGGAGGGGGTGGAGGGAGGGAGGGGGAGGGAGGGGGGAGGAGGGGGGATAAGGGGGTTGAGGGGGATGGAGTGGGGGGAGGGGAAGGGGGTAAGGGGGTTAAGGGAGGGGGTGGAGGGATGGGGAGGGGAGAGGGGAGGGGAGGGGAGGGGGGAGGTAGGAGGGAGGGGAGGAGGAAGGGAGGGGGAGGAAGGGGGGAATGGAGGAAGGGGAGGGGGAGGGAGGGAAGGGGGGAGAGGGGAAGGGGGAGTGGGGGAGCAGAGGGGGGAGGAGGAGGAGAGGTTTGGGCCCAACGGGTCCACTATTTGCATTATTTCGATATTGCCTTCACTAGGCAAGGTCATAAACTCTGGAATTGCCTCTAGAATATATCCTTAGTTTTTTTAGTTTAGTGATGCAGCGTGGAAACAGGCCCTTCGGCCCACCGAGTCCACATCGACCAGCACACACACTAACACTATCCCACACACACTAGGGATAATTTACAATTTTACCAAGCCCATCAGCCTGCAAACCTGTATGTGTCATTGGAGTGCGGGAGGAAACCGGAGCACCCGGAGAAAACCCACGCAGGTCACGGGTACCGTACAAACTCTGTACAGACAGAACCTGTCGTCAGGATCGAGCCTGGCTCTCTGGCGCTGTAAGGCAGCAACTCTACCGCTGCACTGTCCTCTTGTGAATCGGTGTCAATTTCTTTAGCTAAGGATATGTGCGTGGACAGGTACATGGATGTGAAAGGTTTAGAGGGATGTGGGCCAAATTTGAACATGTGGGACTAGCCTAGATGGGGCATGTTGGTCGGCATGGACAAGTTGGGCTGAAGGGCCTGTTTCCGTGTTGTGTGACTCTATGAAGCTATGACTCTATCATTTAGCACCTTTGTCAATTTCTTTCTGGACTAAAGATATTAGTTTAGTTCAGTTTAGATCAGTTTAGTTTATATTCTTTGAAAATCAACAGCTTTCGAAAACAGGGGTCATTGAATACAGCTAAACTCTGATATTCCTGCACACTTGGACTTGGCTATGCCGGATATCAGATCTTCTACATGAAAGATCTTGCGTTTCAAATCTTGTGTGGAATAGATCGGGGGGTGATTGAACAAAGTCTTTTACCCAGAGTAGGGGAATCAAGAACCAGAGGACATAGGTTTAAGGTGAGAGGGGAAAGATTTAATAGGAATAAGGGGCAGCTTTTTCATTCAGAGGGTGGTAGGTGTGTGGAACGAGCTGCCAGAGGAGGTAGTTGAGGCAGGTACTATCTCAACATTTAAGAAACATTTAAACAGGTACATGGATAGGACATATTTAGAGGGATATGGGCCAAACCCAGGCAAATGGGACTAGCATAGATAGAAACATTGAAACATAGAAAATAGGTGCAGGAGGAGGCCATTTGGCCCTTCGAGCCAGCACCGCCATTCCTGTGATCATGGCTGATCATCCACAATTGGTAACCCGAGCCTGCCTTCTCCCCATATCCCTTGATTCCCTTGATGAGGCATCTTGGGCCAGCATGCACACGTTGGGCCAAAGGGCCTGTTTCTGTGCTGTATGACTCTTTCTATCTATCTTCCTGACAATTGGATATTATTACTATTAATCCTTTTTTTTTTAGACATTACACAGTATTGAGACAATGTTATCGATTAAGCTGGAAAGTTTGCAGAGTGTATGTGAACTGGCACGTCGGTAGGTTTCAGGGCATTGGTTAGTCCAGGTGTCCTGAAAAGGGTCTGAAGAAGGGTCTCGACCCGAAACGTCACCTATTCCTCTTCTCCAGAGACGCTGCCTGACCCGCTGAGTTGCTCCAGCATTTTGTGTCTGTCGTGATGAGTTTTATGGGAGTGTGAGTTCCAGGGGTGTGTGCGTGAACTGAGGGAACGTGGGGTTCAGGGGAGCCGGGAAACTGGGAACCCAATGTGTTTCATGGAGCGCTGGATCCAATGCCCAGGAAGGAACTGCTTGTGTTACTGCCCTCCTCTTCAATTGAGGTATCAATAACACAGCATTTGTAATACAGTGCTCAATCGGGGACTCGATAAGCCTCGGTCCACACAGTCAGGGTTTACATTCATGTACACTGCCTGTGCAGTTGCAAAAGGCTTCTGCCACAAGGTGGTGCCTTTTAAACTGCACAGAACAACTGTACAGAACGAAGATAGAGCTGCTAGATAGAGCTATCTAGATAGATAGAGCAGTGACGGGTTACTGATTGTGGATGATCAGCAATGATCACAATGAATAGCGGTGCTAGCTCGAAGGGCCGAATGGCCTCCTCCTGCACCTATTTTCTATGTTTCTATGAAGCAGTTGATGGCTCTGTCATGCGAATACAAAAGGTGCTGTTGAAACAGTCCAAATTGTTATCCAGCATCACCCAGGTTAAATGTGTAGGAAAGAGCTGCAGATGCTGGTTTAAGTCGAAGATAGACACAAAATGCCGGAGGTGGGTCTTGACCTGAAACGTCACCCATTCCTTCCCTCCAGAGATGCTGCCTGTCCCGCCGAGTGACTCCAGCATTTTGTGTCTATCTCACAGGTTAATGCTTACGGAGATCGAGAGTCATACAGCAAAGGAAACCGGCCCTTCTGCCCACAAAGATCCCACCGACCACTGTGCACCCATTTACATTAAACGTGCACACCCTCATCAACACCCCTCAGATTCTACCATTCATCTACACACAATTTGTAAGGGCGGCACGGTGGCGCAGCGGTAGAGTTGCTGCCTTACAGCGAATGCAGCGCCGGAGACTCAGGTTCGATCCTGACTACGGGCGCCGTCTGTACGGAGTTTGTACGTTCTCCCCGTGACCTGCGTGGGTTTTCTCCGAGATCTTCGCTTTCCTCCCACACTCCAAAGACGTACAGGTATGTAGGTTAATTGACTGGGTAAAATATAAAAAAATTGTCCCTAGTGGGTGTAGGATAATGTGCGGGGATCGCTGGGCGGTGCGGACTCAGTGGGCCGAAGGGCCTGTTTCCGCGCTATATCTCTAAAAAAAAATGTAACAATTTACCACATCAAGGAACCCCACCAGCCGGGCCAATTAGTAGATACGTTGTCATCTTTTAGTTTAGTTTTAGTCTTAGAGATACAGTGTGGAAACAGGCCCACCGAGTCCTCACCGACCAGCGATCCCCACACATTAACACTACCCTACACACACTAGGGACAGTTTTACATTTATATCAAACCAATTAACCTACCAACCTGTAATTCTTTGGAGTGTGGGAGGAAACCGAAGATCTAGGAGAAAACGCACTCAGGTCACGGGGAGAACGTACAAACTCCGTGCATCAAGCGCCCTTAGTCGGGATCGAACCCTGGTTTAGACAATAGACAATAGACAATAGGTGCAGGAGGAGGCCATTCGGCCCTTCGAGCCAGCACCGCCATTCAATGTGATCATGGCTGATCATTCTCAATCAGTACCCCGTTCCTGCCTTCTCCCCATACCCCCTGACTCCGCTATCCTTAAGAGCTCTATCCAGCTCTCTCTTGAATGCATTCAGAGAATTGGCCTCCACTGCCTTCTGAGGGCTGTAAGGTAGCAACTCTACCGCTGTGTCACTGTGCCGCCCCATATCTGTGGTGCGTTGGCAGCACGAGTTAAATTCTCCATTGGTCTTCCACAGTCGAGCATGGCCACAGCCCTCTCCACCATCGAAAGCATCTACATGAAGCACCTCAAGAAAGCAGCATCTCTCATCAAGGATCCCCACCATCCGGGCTGTGCCCTCTTCCCACTGCTACCCTGGGGCTGGAGGTACACAAGCTTAAAGTCCCACACCACCAGGTTCAGGAAAGCTATTTCCCTACAACAATCAACTACTTGAACCGGCCTGTACAACACTAATCCTACCTCTGCAACGGAACACCACAGACCATCTCCTGCACCACCATGATCTGGTGATTTGCACAGTTGAGCAACTTATTCTTTTTTTTTTGAGAAAGTGGATATTTACTTCGAAACACTGAAAATAGGGGTAGGATTACTCCTGGTAGAGCTGCTGCCTCACAGCGCCGGAGATCCAGGTTCAATTCTGACCTCAGTTGCTGTCTGCGTGGAGTTTGCAGGTTCTCCCCGTGACCGCGTGGGTTTCCTCAGGTGCTCCGGTGTCCACCCACATCCAAACGATGGTGGGCTGTAGATTTATTGGCCTCTGTAAATTGGCTCGATCGGAGAGGCAGTAGATGTGAAAGTAAGATACAATAGAACTAGTGTGAATGGTGTAACTAGTAAGATACAATAGAACTAGTGTGAATGGTGTAACTAGTAAGATACAACAGAACTAGTGTGAATGGTGTAACTAGTAAGATACAATAGAACTAGTGTGAATGGTGTAACTAGTAAGATACAATAGAACTAGTGTGAATGGTGTAACTAGTAAGATACAACAGAACTAATGTGAATGAAAGTAAGATACAATAGAACTAGTGTAGAACTAGATGGTTGGCGTGGACTCAGTGGTTCAAAGGGCCTGTTTCCATGCTGTATCTCTAAACTAAATTGGGCCATTTAGGCCTTCATACCTTTTCAAACATTCAGTAAGATTATGGCTGATCTTGTTTTTGCAGTTTTTTCCTTTCCTACTGTCTTGCGGAATTTAGTTTAGTCCTAGTTTAGTTTAGTTTATTGTCACGTGTACCGAGGTACAGTGAAAAGCCTTTGTTGCGTGCTAACCAGTCAGCGGAAAGACTATACATGATTACAATCGAGCCGTCCACAGTGCATAGATACTGGATAAAGGGAATAACGTTCAGTGCGAAATAAAGTCCAGTAAAGTGCGATTAAAGGTAGTCCGAGGGTCTCCAATGAGGTAGATAGTAGCTAGCAGGTGTAATCTAGCTGCTTGTGTGTTGTCTGACTCTATGTGGATGAGACTTTGTGCTGCAAGCAAGATTTGCTCTGTACCTGTACCTCACCCTACTTGTGCATATGACAATAAACTCAACTTGGACTCGACAATCCTCTGTAAATCCACGACTTGCCAGAATCTCTCTCCCTCCTTCCCCAGGGTGAACCTCAGAGTGAAGTCCAATATTGCTGAGGTCAGCCCAGATGAAGTGACCCTCTGTATCCCTATCTCCCACCCTTGAACTGGCGGCACGGTGGCGCAGCGGTAGAGTTGCTGCCTTACAGCGAATGCAGCGCCGGAGACCTGTATCTCTAAAAAAAGATCGAGCCTCCCTTCATGGGACATTAAGAAATCGGTCTGAAGAAGGGTCTCGACACGAAACGTCACCCATTCCTTTTCTCCTGAGATGCTGCCTGACCCGCTGAGTTACTCCAGCATTTAGTGATACCATAAGAAATTATAGACAATAGACAATAGGTGCAGGAGTAGGCCATTCGGCCCTTCGAGCCAGCACCACCGTTCAATGTGATCATGGCTGATCATTCTCAATCAGTACCCCGTTCCTGCCTTCTCCCCATACCCTCTGACTCCGCTATCCTTAAGAGCTCTATCTAGGTCTCTCTTGAATGCATTCAGAGACTTGGCCTCCACTGCCTTCTGAGGCAGAGAATTCCACAGATTCACAACTCTCTGACTGAAAAAGTTTTTCCTCATCTCCATTCTAAATGGCCTACCCCTTATTCTTAAACTGTGGCCCCTGGTAAATTAAGTAATTGGTAAATTAAGATGCATCATTTTCTTTGGCTTTATATTATTTTAATGCTTGTATTCCTTCCTTTGTGTTTTAATGTTTAGACCTTAGACTTTAGAGAGGCAGCACGGAAATGGACCCTTCGGCCCACCGAGTCCACACCGTACACTAACACTATCCTACATATTCGGGACAATTTTACATCATACCCTAGCCAATTAACCTGTGGTGTGTTGGCAGCGCAGGTTAAATTACAAAACTACAAACCTGTACATCTTTGGAGTGTGGGAGGAAACCGAAGCATCTGGGAAAAACCCACGCAGGTCACGGGGAGAACGTGCAAACTCCGCACAGACAGCACCCGTGGTCAGGATCGAATCCGGGTCTCTGGCGCTGTGAGGCAGCAACTCTACCGCTGTGACGTTGTGCTGCAATGTTGTTTAAATGATTCTAACTTTATATTTCAAAATAACTATTAAATAATTTTAATTTTTTAATTATTCACGGCAATCTTACTTATTACATCTTTTCATTATTAGAGGCATTTCATAGAATATAGAGCAGTACAACACAGAAACAGGCCCTTTACCCACAAAGTCTGTGCCGATCATGATGCCAAGATAAACTAATCTCCTCTGTCTTCACATGATCCATATCTCCCCCCTCGCTGCATATCCCTGGGCCTTCAACAGCATCTCAAAGTGCTACCATAGTATCTGCTTTCACTACCACCCCTGACAGCGTGATCCAGCCTCCAACTTTCAATGCCAACAAGGGGATGTCTCGAAGATAGACACAAAATGCCAGAGTAACTCAGCGGGACAGGCAGCATCGCTGGAGAGAAGCCATTCCTTCACTCCAGAGATCCTGCCCGTCCCGCTGAGTTACTCCAGCATTTTGTGTCTATCTTTGGTTTAAACCAGCACCTGCAGTTTCTTCCTACACAAGGGGCCCTGTCTCAGCTGGAAGGATCTAGAACCTGGCAGTAATGTCCAGAGAGATTTGCTATCATGATCCTTACCCCTGCACCTGGGGCTCATGTTGTCGACCTCCCCGTGGTGAGCCCTGTCAACTGACCTCAGTCAGGCGAACGACAACAAACAGACACAGCAGAAGAAGAAGCAGCTTCATAACTTCTGCTTCCTCAAACGCAAGAAAGAAGAAGTCCCTGCACTTCCACGTGCCGATCGACAAGCCTTGTAAACACCACTATCACAGCTGCGTCCACCGCCACCCCTGACAACGAGGACGGGGGTGGTAGACGAGGAGTGAAGCCGGTCGGAGAGGGTCCCGTGGTCTGGCCTACCGTGCTCTCGAGGTCACCTGCGGGAGACTCCCCCGGGGCACAAAGATGGGCGGGCGAGGAGAGGGGCGTCGCATCTAAGGAAGGCGATGGCTGGAGGCCCTGCAGCAGCCTGGGGCTCACCTGGACCAGGCACCGCTCATAACAGCTAGAGCACGGACCAGACTTTTAAAATGCCACCAAAACACAGCGCCGGATCAGTAGACCAGTGGTTACAGAAATGGGAGGCAGTGTCGAAACAGGACCAGCCATACTTTATCCCGCCCCCTCCTCTCATCTACCTGCCCTACAATCAGTCTGAAGAAGGGTCTCGACCCGAAACAACACCTATCCATGTTCTCCAGAGATGCTCTGTACACCGGTCTCTGTACACTTTGCTAATCGAGGATGTGCCTGGGAATGCCAATACTCTACTGCACTGTATGTGAGATAAGGACTTCACTGTGCTTTTGCATGTGTGGCAATAAAAGCACCACTGAATCATTGAACCCCTAAAAAGAATGAATCCAAACCTCAACAAGTCAAACCAAATTCCAAACCTTTGTTAAAGCAATTGTGGTTTTGTACAATGTAAATAACATTAATGCCACCAAGCCTTAACCCTAGTCACTCAGGTGGATGTCAAGCCTCAAGTTATTCCACACCCAATATCACTAAAACCTTCAGCCATTAACATGTTAATGCCAATGACTTAACTTGGGATCCCATTCCTCCTTTTGTTTACTGAGCGAGCGATATTGCCTTCCAAAAAAAAGTCATGAGGTGCTGGCGTAACTCAGCGGGTCAGGCAGCATCTCCAGAGAACATGGATAGGTGACTTTTCACAGAGTGCTGGAGTAACTCAGCGGGTCAGGCAGCATCTCCGGAGAACATGGATAGGTGACGTTTTGAGTCAAGACCTTTCTTCAGACTGAATGTAGGGCAGGTGGACGAGAGGAGGGGGCCGGATAAATTGTGGCTGGTCCTGTTTCGACACTGCCTCCCATTTCTGTAACCTTCTCTGGTCTTAAACCTTTTGATATTTATATGATACTTCCATGTTCCTCCGGTTCAGTTATCAGGCATGCCCTTAATTTTCATTGCTCCACACAAGGATCCCTACAGGTGCCTAGTCATAGGCACCAGATCTCTCTAACTCTCTCTGTTCCTCTGCCCCTCTCTCCTTAAAAGTTTGCAAAGGCTTCCTTGAGGTACCATTGGTTCATTGGTACTTTATTGCCACATATACCGAGCTACAGAGACATTGCTTTTTGCATTCAGTACAAGCATCACTAAACAGAAGCACTTAGATGCATCTTAGATAAGTATCTCAGATACAATTAAATAAGTATCTCAGATACGGTGCAAGTGCACAGCAGTGGACAGTGTATGGAGTCACCAGATTTAGCATCATTTTCAAGTCCCACTTGTCAGTGCAGGGTTCTCGACCTCACCATGAAGGCCCGTTGTCCTGGCAACGTTGCGGGGTCGGCCTGGCCAAGCATAGTAGCAGGCTGCGCCCGCTCCTGTATCATGTTCATGTATCTTGCTGTTTCGTGTATCTTGTGTGTTTATGACTGTTGGCAGATCAATTTCCCTCCTGGGGTAAATAAAGTCATGTCGTATCATATCACATCAGTATCGTCCACCCACAAGGCCTTGTGGAGCGGCGCCCGGTCCAGCCGAGCCCCAGGCTGCTGCAGGGCCTCCAGCGGCCCACTGCACCGTCCAGGCAGTTCACTCTCTCCCGCAGGCAGTCTGCTTACCAGCCCTCCGTCCAGCTCCTTCCACTCTGGGCAGGTGGACCAGGCCAGTCACCCGTGTAAGGATATAGGTAGGTTTCTGAGGACTTGGATCAATGACTGGTGAAAGGACAGATAATTTCAAGGTTACAGATAATTAGGTAGAAACAAGGAACTGCAAATACAGGTTTACAAAAATGGACACCAAGTGCTGGAGTAACTCAGCGGGTCAGGCAGCGTCTCTGCAGAACATGGAGAGGTGACCTGTCGAGTGGGACCCTTAAGCCACATCTCAGGAAGGCTCTTGGAAGAAATGTTTGTCTTGTCTTACCTCAGCATGTCCTTGGGGCTGCAAGATCTGAGGTGAGATCTCGAGATTTACTAGACCATCCAAATGAGCAAAATTATTTACCTAAGCACCTAATTGCCTTTCTGAGTCAGCATAATGAATGGTACAAGCCAGACAACTCAATTTTAGCCGAGAAGCCTGTTGTAACCATTACATTAAAATTGGTGAAAGTACAAAGTGCTGGAGTAACTCAGCAGGTCACAGTCATAGAATCATACAGGGTGGAACCATTGGCCCAACTTGCCCTTTGGCCCAACTTGCCCACGTCGACTTTATTGTCAAGTGTACCGAGGTACAGTGAAAAGCTTTTGTTACGTGCTAACCAGTCAGCGGAAAGACAATACATGATTACAATCGAGCCACATACAGTGTACAGATACAACATGTCCCATCCAAACTAGTCCCACCTGCCTGCATTTGGCCCATATCTCTCCAAACCTGTCCTTTCCATGTCCAAATGTTTCCTCAACATTGTGATACTCCCTGCCTCAACTCCCTCCTCTAGCAGCTCATTTCATACACCCACTGCCCTTTGTGTAAAAAGGTTATCCCTCAGGTTCCTGTTAAATCATTCATTCCTCATCTTAAACCTACGTCCTCTGGTTCTCGATTCCCGTACTCTGGGCAAAAGGCTCTGTGCGTCTACTCGATCTATTCCCCTCATGACTTTATACACCTCTAGAAGATCACCCCTCATCCTCCTGTGCTCCAAGGAATGGAGTCCTAGCTTGCTCAACCTCTCCTTATAGCTCAGGCTCACGAGCCCTGGCAACATCCTCGTAAACAGGCAGCATCCGCAGAGAGAATGGACAGGTGATGTTTCTGGTCGGGACCCTTTTTTGGAATGAATTACAATGGCTCATCTTAATTCTCCATCCCAGTCTCGCTTCTACTCTGACCTTGCTGTCTTCAGCCACCCACGTTATAACAACATTGCCTCCACATCATCAGTATCATCATCGGCGGTCACTCGTCGAGAATATGACCGTCCTCTTTAGGATGCCTGTGCGTGACTTTGTTTAACGTGGGGAGACTGGTGCACAGACAGCCACCACACGGTCCTTGACAGATCTGGGTCAGGATCCAGTGGCTTGGAGTCCAAGACGATCGGGGACCCTTTTCTGCTGCAGCCTTCATCCGCCTTCCCAGCCGTTGTGATGCTCCACTAAAGTCAGCCATCATCCTCCCTCCGCCTGTTCCACCGTTGAGGTCTTGGTCGGATTGCTCTTTGTCAGGGACCTCCCCCTCGACCTTACCGCCATGGGCGACCCGACAAGGAGCGTAGCTCCAGACGGCATCGCTCTCAGGATCTCAACCTTCTCCACCACGACAAGGTGACAATCCACAGAGAAGAGTGCCTCCACACTAAACGTGGGAAACATCATCTCATCTCCTGGGCTCATTGCAGTCCTTGGGATTTAATATTGAATTTAATATCTTCATGGGGCTGTGTCCGTGGTTCAATCTGTTGTCTTGCTTCTTTTTTCACTTCTATCTTTAACTGGTGGAATATAAATTAAGACAGTTTTGCCCCTCACTATATCACCAATATTCAATGGCTTTTTTATTGCCATCTATGCATAACACGGTGAATTTTTTCTTTTTGTGTGTGTGTGTGTAATGGACTGATGTTTAGTTTAGTTTAGTTTATTGTCAGGTGTACCGAGGTACAGTGAAAAGCTTTTGTTGCGTGCTAACCAGTCAGCAGAAAGACAATGCGTGATTACAATCGAGCCATTTACAGTGCATAGATACATGATACGGGAATAATGTTGCAAGATAAAGCCAGTAAAGTCCGATCAAAGATAATCCGAGGGCCATCAAAGAGGTAGATAGTAGTTCAGCACTGCTCTCTGGTTGTGGTAGGATGATTCAGTTGGCTGATAACAGCTGGGAAGAAACTGTCCCTGAATCTGGAGGTGTGCGTTTTCACACTTCTAGAGAGGGGAGAGGGGAGAAGTGGGAGCGACCAATCAATTAGCTACATTGACTGCCACCATTCCCTGTGGTATTCCGAATAATTTAATGGTGTGTAACAGTTTTATGAACTCATGAGGCTGGCAAACAAATACAGATCTTTCCATATCTCTATTTTCCTCCCACTTTAAAACTATTTTTTAAGGTCTTTCTGACTCTTTAAAGAGGTCTTTCTAACTATTTGCTTTAATAATCATTACATTTGGCTACAGATGCTCTGTAAAGAGAAAAATAAACACGACCCACCGAGTCTGTGCCAACCAGCGATCCCTGTACCCTGGCACTACTCCACATATTAGAGACAATTTACAATCTTCACCGATGCTAATTAACCTACAAACCTGCACGTCTTTGAAGTGTGGGAGGAAACCAGAGCACCCGGAGAAAACCCACGCAGGTCACGGGGAGAAGGTACAAGCTCCAAACAGACAGCACCCGTGATCAGAGGTATTTATTCACAAAATACTGGAGTAACTCAGCAGGTCAGGCAGCATCTCAGGAGAGCAGGAATGGGCGACGTTTCGGGACGAGACCCTTCTCGAATCTGGGTCTCTGGTGCTGTAAGGCAGCAACTCTAATACCGCACCACTGTGCTGCCCTTGCCGTATCTGATCTGTATGGAGCCTACAAAGCAATGTTTTTCACCATACACGTGACAATAATAAACCTAAACCCGTCCCTGCCTCGGTAAGCTCCTCCACCTGCAAGCGCAGGCAAAGAGTTTTCAACCCAAAGCATTAACTCTTTTTCTTTTCCCACATGCCTTGCCTGACCTGCTGAGAAGTCCCAGCATTTTTCTGTTTTTATTTTAGATTTCCAGTATCTTCAGTTGTTAAGATTATTTGTCGTTTTTGAGGCACACTATGTGCCTTTCACCAAGAACGATCCTCTGCAGATCTATGATCTAAATCGCTACACAGCTGTGCCTTCAGCTGAGAAACCGCTGAGCCATGAAATCCCCACTCAAATTCCTTGCCCCTCTCTTTCTTTCCTTAAGATAGTATTTTCCCTTTGAAACCTGACGCCTTTCTCCAAGTGACGTGAGTTTGTTCATTGTTGAGTGCCCTCCTGTGAAATAGCTTACTTCACTATTGCAAATATTATGGCGAGTCTGGAAATTTGTTCTTTGTTGAAGAAGTTTATTGCGACAGCAATATTCGATTACAAAGTTTTCTTAACAAGATTACAGACAACCATTAAAACTAACTGTTCTCTTCGAAGACATCTCCCAACTGACTCTTTTTGGGCGCCAAAAGCGCACATGACCACGCTGTCCAATCAGCGGTGTCGCTCTCTGGACCAATCCCTACGGTCGCGCCCATACGTGACCTTGCTGGCCAATCTGAGTGTTCGACAACTAGGACCACTCTCTATGGTCGCTACATGACCCCCCCCAGAACCCAAGGTACGGAACCTAGCAGGGAGCCGGATTTCGCGACCAGAACGAGTAAGGAGAGGGGCAGCCTGGACCACAGGAGCAGGGGATTCCGGACCTGGTGGAACTACCGGAGCGGGGGGTCCTGGACTGAGCGGAACTGCAGGAGGCCGACCTCGCCGAGGCGGTTGGCCGACCAGGACCGGGCGATCCGGATCCAAGTGCGCAGGTTTAAGCCTAGACACCGAAACAAGCTCACTCCTGCCGCCCACGTCTAAGGTGAAGGTGACCGTCCTCTTACGCAAAACCTGGAACGGCCCTTCTTAGACCCTCTGCAACGGGGCACGATGGGCATCCTTACGCAGAAATACAAACTCGCAGTCCTTCAGGGTAGGCGGTTCGTGTACCATGGGACACCCATGACGTGAAGTCGGAACCGGGGCCAGGGAACCCACGAGTGCCCGGAGAGATGCTAAGACTGACTGAACTGGAGGCAGCTGGCCGGAGGAGTCCGGAAGCAAATCCCCGGGTACTCGAAGTGGCGAGCCATACACTAGCTCCGCGGACGAAGCACCGAGATCCTGCTTAAGAGCGGTCCGGATGCCCAGAAGGACCCAGGGAAGTTGGTCTACCCAGTCCGGGCCTTCCAGCCTCGCACTGAGGGCCGCCTTGAGTTGTCGGTGGAACGTCTCCACAAGCCCATTAGTCTGGGGGTGGTACGCTGTGGTGTGTTGCAACCGGGAACCGTACAGCTCTGCTAGCGTGGCCCAGAGGGTCAAAGTGAACTGTGGCCCCCTGTCGGTGGTAATAACAGCCGGAACCCCGAAACGTGCCACCCAATGGAAGGCCAAGGTCCTGGCACAAGAGGCAGCAGAGGTATCTGACAATGGGAAAGCCTCTGGCCACCGGGTGAACCGATCCACCACCGTGAGCCGATAGGTGTAGCTCCGGGAGGAAGGCAAGGGTCCTACTAAATCCACTTGAATATGGAAAAAACGGACCGCTGGGACCTCAATCTCCTGTACCGGGGGCTGGACATGGCGTTGGACTTTAGCGGTCTGGCAGGGAACGCAGGAACGGGCCCAAACAGCTACCTGTTTACGTAGGCCATGCCACACAAACCGAGCGGCTACTAAGGCAGAGGTGGAGCGGATGGACGGGTGCGCCAGCCCGTGAATGGCATCGAACACCCGGCACTGAAGGGAGGGGGGCACTACCGGCCTGGGACGGGGAAGGGAAACATCACACCAGACTTTTGTGCCCTCCGGCCCGCAGGCCACCTGAGCCAACTTCAACCCCGAAGTGGTGGACTGGTATACCGAGGCGGTATCCGCCAGAACCTGTGCCTCCGCAAGCTCCTGGGGATCCACCTCGCAGTCTACCGCTGAAATGGGGGAAAAAGCAGGGCGTCAGCAACGGCATTAAGCTTACCAGCGACATGACGGACATTGGTGGTAAACTCAGAGATGGCAGTCAGGTGCCGCAGCTGGCGGGCCGACCATGGGTCGGACAATTTGGAAAAAGCAAAAGTTAATGGTTTATGGTCCGTAAAGGCCACAAACGGGCGGCCTTCAAGGAAATAACTGAAGTGACGAACAGCTAAATAGAGGGCCAGAAGCTCTCGGTCAAAGGCGCTATATTTCAGCTCAGCCGAACTCAGTTGCCGGCTGAAAAACGCCAAGGGCTGCCAAAGGTCACCGACCTACTGTTCCAAAACCCCACCCACCGCCACGTCAGAGGCATCAACCGTCAGGGCCATGGGGGCGGAGGCGCTCGGGTGGACCAACATGGTGGCGTCTGCCAAAGCCGCCTTAGCTGCTGCAAAGGCCGACTCCGCGGCCGTGGACCATATCAACTCTACAGGCTTACCCGCAAGGCACTGGAAGAGCGGGCGCATGACCCGCGCTGCTGCCGGGACGAACCTATGGTAGAAGTTGACCATGCCTACGAACTCTTGCAGACCTTTCACTGTGGTGGGCCGCGGAAATGCCCGGATAGCCTCCACCTTCTCGGGCAAAGGGGTGGCGCCGGCAGGGGTGATTCTGTGCCCTAAGAAATCGAGAGAAGGGAGGCCGAATTGACACTTGGAGGGTTGGATGACGAGCCCGTGTGCCTGGAGCCGCTCGAATACGGCCCGCAAGTGGGCCCGGTGTTCCTGCACTGAGGGGCTGGCGACCAAGATATCATCTAAATAAATAAACACAAAAGGCAAATCCCGACCCACACGGTCCATCAGTCGCTGGAAAGCCTGTGCCGCGTTCCTTAAACCGAAAGGCATGCGCAACCATTCGAACAACCCGAACGGAGTGATCGTGGCAGTTTTTGGTATGTCCTGCGGCCGCACAGGAATCTGGTGGTATCCCCGCACCAAATCGATCTTGGAGAACACCACCGCCCCTTCCAGCCCAGACGAGAAATCCTGCAGGTGCGGTATGGGGTAGCGATCAGCCGTGGTGACAGCATTGAGACGCCGATAATCGCCACATGGTCTCCACCCCCCAGATGCTTTGGAGACCATATGCAACGGCGAGGCCCACGGGCTGTCGGACTGACGGACAATGCCCATTTCCTCCATCTTCCTAAATTCCGCCCGCGCCACCACCAGCTTGTCGGGCGGTAGCCTCCGGGCCCGAGCGAAAACAGGGGGGCCCTCGGTGCGGATGTGGTGGACCACGCCGTGCTTGGCCGAAGGGGCGTCGAAACGCTGGATGAGCAGCTCTGGAAACTCCGCCAGGACCTCAGCATACGAGTCGGGGGCCGCGACGACGGCCTGGACAGTCGGGCTGGGCGGGGTGGCGGTTGTCGGAGCGGCGGGCTCATCGCTGCTGGCGGAGGGTCGGAGGTCGTTACCGCGGACGTCGGGGACTAGTGAAAAGGCCCAGAGGAAATCTGCCCCTAGGATCGCCTGGCTGACGTCTGCTATAATGAATGGCCATTCATACGTGCGGAGGCCTAAAACCAGGGACATTTTCCGCGTACCATACGTGCGGATGGGGCTGCCATTAACCGCGATGAGGGTAGGACCTGTCTTACCCGATCTGGTCTCAAGGTCGGTTGGCGGTACGATACTGACAATGGCTCCCGTGTCAACCAAAAATTCTGTGTCCGTGAATCGGTCTCGGACTTAGAGGCGTCGGTTCTGGCCAATCGCAACTGCCTCTATGTACGACCGGCCGAGGCATTTCCCGAGAAGGTACAAGGTGAGGGGCAGTTGCGGGATTCTCCACCCCTTCGTAGATGGTAATAGCACCAGCCGCGCTTGTGTGGATCCTTTTGGCGGGCTTTTGGAGAATTGGCGGGAGACGCGGCGCCATCTTGATGTCGCTGTGGCGCGGCCGCTGATGTCGAGACCTTGTTGATCGAACCTCTTTCTTTCGATTTGAACGCCATGAGCGCATCAGCTTTTTCTGCATATGCCACGGGGTCCTTAAAAGAACAATCCGTGAGCATAAGTTTGACATCTTCGGGAAGCTTCTCTTGGAATGCCTGCTCGAACATGAGGCAATTCGTATGTTCACCTGCTAGCGTTAACATCTCAGCCATGAGAACGGACGGCAGCCGATCTCCGAGATCCGGTAGGTGCATAAGACGCTTAGCTCGGTCCTGCCTGCTGAACCCGAAGGTCCGTAACAACAGTGCCTTCATGGCCTCGTACTTGTTTTCTGCCGGAGGATTGATGATGAACCGCATCACCCGCGCGGTCGTCTCCGGCGGTAGAGCGCTGACGAGGTAGTAATACTTTGTCGCTTCTGCTGAGATGTTTCTTAAGTGAAACTGGGCTTCGGTATGGACAAACCAAGATTGTGGTTGATGTGTCCAAAATGACGGAAGGTGAACGCTGACCGTGCTTAGCTCCGGTGCGCTGGGCGTAGGAACCAACAACGAAGCGTTTGATTCACTCATGGTAAGTGATCGGCTGGATCACATCGGGGTCACCAATATGGCGAGTCTGGAAACTTGTTCTTTGTTGAAGAAGTTTATTGCGACAGCAATATTTGATTACAAAGTTTTCTTAACAGGATTACAGACAACCATTAAAACTAACTGTTCTCTTCGAAGACGTCTCCCAACTGACTCTTTTTGGGCGCCAAAAGCGCACATGACCACGCTGTCCAATCAACGGTCGCACCCACACGTGACCTTGCTGGCCAATCTGAGGGTTCGACAACTAGGACCACTTTTTATGGTCGCTACAATATACTATATATATATGAATATATATATATATGAAAGCTGTTACTGTTCCTGTAAACATTATGCCAGGTCACATTCATTATCCTCAAGAAGACAAACATAGAAACATAGAAAATAGGAGCAGGAGTAGGCCATTCGGTCCTTCGAGCCTGCACCGCCATTCAATATGATCATGGCTGATCATCCAGCTCAGTAACCTGTACCTGCCTTCTCTCCATACCCCCTGATCCCTTTAGCTACAAGGGCCACATCTAACTCCCTCTTAAATATAGCCAATGAACTGGCCTCAACTACCTTCTGTGGCAGAGAATTCCACAGACTCACCACTCTCTGTGTGAAGAAATGTTTTCTCATCTCGGTCCTAAAAGACTTCCCCCTTATCCTTAAGCTGTGACCCCTGGTTCTGGACTTCCCCAACATCAGGAACAATCTTCCCGCATCTAGCCTCTCCAACCCCTTAAGAATTTTATATGTTTCTATAAGATCCCCCCTCAGTCTTCTAAATTCCAGCGAGTATAAGCCTAGTCTATCCAGTCTTTCTTCATATGAAAGTCCTGCCATCCCAGGGATCAATCTGGTGAACCTTCTCTGTACTCCCTCTAAGGCTAGAATGTCTTTCCTCAGATTAGGAGAACAAAACTGTACACAATACTCCAGGTGCTGTCTCACCAAGGCCCTGTACAACTGCAGCAGAACCTCCCTGCTCCTATACTCAAATCCTCTTGCTATGAATGCTAACATAACATTCCCTTCCTTCACTGCCTGCTGCACCTGCACGCTTGCTTTCAATGACTGGTGCACCATGATACCCAGGTCACGTTGCATCTCCCCTTTTCCTAATTAGCCACCATTCAGGTAATACTCTTCTTTCCTGTTCTTGCCGCCAAAGAGCAGGAGTAGGCCATTCGGCCCTTCAATATGATCATAGCTGATCATCCAGAATCAGTACCCAGTTCCTGCTTTCTCCTCATATCCATTGATTCCGTTAGCCCTAAGAGCTGTATCTAACTCTTTCTTGAAAACATCCAGTGAATTGGCCTCCACTGCCTTCTTTTTAACCCAGAGAGTTCCACAGATTCACAACTCTCCGGGTGAAAAAGGTTTTCTGGGTGACAAAGAGGACAACTGATTTTCCCTGGGCTTAGCACTCTTAATTTCCTTCCAACAATTATAATGGGCAGACGGTATCTCTGGAGAGAAGGAATGAGAGACGTTTCGGGTCGAGACCCTTCTTCCCTTCTGGAATCTGCCTACCTCAGAAGGTTGTGGGGGCTCGGTCACTGAGCATATCGAAACATGGCAGAGACCGATGGATTTTTAGATGTTAAGGGGATTGGCCTGGGGTGGTGTGGATATGGAATACTTGCTGGAAAGTGGTGCTGAGATCTAAGAGCAGCCAGGTATCACAAGATGCTGGAGTAACTCAGCGGGTCAGGCAGCATCTCTGGAGAGAAGGAATGGGTGACGTTTCGGGTCGAGACCCTACTTCAGACCCTTCTAAGAGCAGCCATAATCTCATAGAATTGTGGAGCAGTATTCGGTGGTCTGCTCTGTTCTTTAGATCCCACCACCTCCCTGGATTCGCTCAGTATCCACACATCTATTGATCATGACATCACTGGATGAAGAATTCAAAAGAATCACATCCAGATGAGAAAAGGCATTGTCTCTCCCCTCGGATTTCTTTTCCTAAGACTTTGACCCTGAGCACTAATCCCTAAAATCCAGGGAATAAAAACAACCTGTCAGTTTCAACCCTCCAGGAGCTCAATGCGTTTTGTTGAGATGCACTGTCATTTACCCAGGCTGCAAAGACTCAGTCCATTCAACCCTGCCTCTCTCCAGAAGCTCTGATGGTATTTGAATCCTGAACACAGAATGGGGGCCCACCACCAAGCCATCGGAAGAGGTGAGGACTCCAATCCTATGGTCCTTGCAGTGGAGTCTCACAGCACGGAAACAGGCCCTTCGGCCCAGCTTGGCCATGCTGACCAAGATGCCCCATCAAAGCAACTCCCTTGTCGGACGTTATTTTGCACGAAACGTTATTCCCGTTATTCCCTTTATCATGTGGATGGCTCACGTGTGATCATGTATTGTCTTTCCGCTGACTGGTTAGCACACAACGAAAGCTTTTCACTGTACCTCGGTACACGTGGCAATAAACTAAACTAAACTTATCCGGCTAAAACGACGTACAGGTATGTAGGTTAATTGGCTGGGTAAAAATGTTATTAAAAAAAAATTGTCCCTAGTGGGTGTAGGATAGTGTTAATGTACGGGGATCGCTGGGCGGCACGGACTTGGTGGGCCGAAAAGGCCTGTTTCTGGCCGTATATATATGATATGATATGATGAAGTGCATAGATTATTCAGTCTGCAACGTATTACTTGAGATCTTGAAAAGAAACCTGTACAGGTACATGGATAGGAAAGGTTGAGGGGGATATGGGGCAAACGCGGGCAGGTGGGGCTAGTATAGATGGGACATGTTGGTCCATGTGGGTAAGTTGGGCTGAAAGGGCCTGTTTCCACGCTGTATGACACTGTGATTCCATGACTTAAGGTCATAAGGTCATAAATGATAGGAGCAGAATTAGGCCATTCGGCCCATCCAGGCCGCACCTGGAGTACTGTGTGCAGTTTTGGTCTCCAAATTTGAGGAAGGATACTCTTGCTATTGAGGGCGTGCAGCGTAGGTTTACTAGGTTAATTCCCGGAATGGTGGGACTGTCATATGTTGAAAGACCGAAGCGACTAGGTTTGTATACAATGGAATTTAGAAGGATGAGAGAGGATCTTATCGAAACGTATAAGATTATTAAGTGGTTGGACACGTTAGAGGCAGGAAACATGTTCCCAATGTTGGGGGAGTCCAGAACAAGGGGCCACAGTTTAAGAATAAGGGGTCCGCCATTTAGAACGGAGATGAGGAAAAACTTTTTCAGTCAGAGGGTTGTGAATCTGTGGAATTCTCTGCCTCTGAAGGCAGTGGAGGCCAATTCTCTGAATGCATTCAAGAGAGAGCTAGATAGAGCTCTTAAGGATAGTGGAGTCAGGGGGTATGGGGAGAAGGCAGGAACGGGGTACTGATTGAGAATGATCAGCCATGATCACATGGCTCGAGGGGCCGAATGGCCTACTCCTGCACCTATTTTCTATTGTCTATTGTCTATCAAGTCTGCTCCACCATCCTATCATGGCTGATCTATCTTTCCCACCTAACCCCATTTTCCTGTCTTCTCCCTATAACCCCTGACACCTGTACTAATCCAGAATCTATCTATCTCTGCCTTAACATTTTCCATTTGCCTGGCCTTCACAGCCTTCTGTGGCAAAGAATTCCACAAATTCACCACCCTCTGACTGAAGAGATGCCATCTCATCTCCTTCCTAAAGGAACGTCCTTTAACTCTGAGGCTATGGACTTCTTGTCCTAGACTCTCCCACTAGTGAAAACATCCTCTCCACATCCACTCTATCCAAGCCTTTCACTATTCAGTAAGTTTCAATGAGGTCCCCTCCCATCCTTCTAAACTCCAGCGAGTACAGGCCCAGTGCCGTCAAACGCTCATCTTATGTTAACCCACTCATTCCTGGGATCATTCTTGTAAACCTCCTCTGGACCCTCTCCAGAGCCAGCACATCCTTCCTCAGATATGGGGCCCAAAATTGCTCACAGTGCTCCAAATGAGGCCTGACCAGCGCCTTAAAGAGCCACAGTATTTCATTCATGTTTTTGTATTCTATCCCTTTAGAAATAAAGACAAGCATTGCATTTGCCTTCCTTACTACCGATTCGACTTGCAAACTTCAAAGACAAAGAGAAAAGTCCTAATGAAGAAGGGTCTCGACCCGAACTGCCATCCGAACTTCTCTCCAGAGATGCTGCCTGACCCACTGAGTTACTCCAGCTTTTTGTGTCTATCTCCAGTCCTACAAGATCATGAAGTGGTTAAGAATCAGAAGGCAGCACACAGGTAGAACAGAGCTCCCTTGGAGTTGAAACAATAGGGATTGATTTTTGGAATCAGTCCAATTCTCAAAGACTGATGGAAACATGTACTTACATTTGGCCACTTGGGAGGAGGTTGGAAGCAAGTGTTGGTGATGGGCGAATTTTTCCTGACAAGTTTCAAGGGTAGACCCAAAACGTGAAATGACAGGCATTTCTGCACTACATTTGACACGTTATACTGGATGTGTCAATGATTCTGAGAAGTATTCAACAGACCAGGAACTAGGGCATGTTTCCACGCTGCATCTCTGAATTAAAATAAAACGAAAATAATATACATAAATACTATCAGGTAAAACTCAAGTACAATAGGTGGAGCAAAGGGGAAGATACAGAGTGCAGAATATAGTTCTCAGCATTGTAGCGCACCAGTTTCAGAGACAAAGTCCAATGTCCGCAATTGGGTAGAGGTGAATCGGACAGTACGCTAGCTTATGGAAGGACCGTTCAGAAGCCTGATAACAGAGGGGAAGAAGCTGTTCCTGAGTCTGGTGGTGCGCGCTTTCAAGCTTCTTTATCTTTTGCCCGATGGGAGTAGGGATAAGAAGGGTGGGACCACTCTTTGATTATGTTGGCTGCTTTGCCGAGGCATCTTGAAGTGTAGATGGAGTCAATGGTGGTAAGTTAGGCCGCATCTGGGCTAGACTGGGCTACATTTACAACTCCACTGCAAATTTTTTGCGGTCAATTTTGAAATGGATGTACTGCTAAACTGCAAACCGGTGGAGTTGAGGAGGTTGGGGGAGATTGGGTGAAAGAGTCGGCAGAGAAACAGGTTTTATCTGGAGAGTACGATAGGAAATGATACGATATGATGCAATAGAACTTTATTCATCCCCGGTGGGGAATTAGTCTGCCAACAGTCACAACACACAACAAGGGGCCACAGTTTAAGAATAAGGGGTAGGCCATTTAGAACGGAGGTGAGGAAGAACTTTTTCAGTCAGAGAGTGGTGAAGGTGTGGAATTCTCTGCCTCAGAAGGCAGTGGAGGCCAGTTCGTTGGATGCTTTCAAGAGAGAGCTGGATAGAGCTCTTAAGGATAGCGGAGTGAGGGGGTATGGGGAGAAGGCAGGAACAGGGTACTGATTGAGAGTGATCAGCCATGATCGCATTGAATGGCGGTGCTGGCTCGAAGGGCTGAATGGCCTACTCCTGCACCTATTGTCTATTGTCTATTGTCTATTGTCAAATACTTGAAATTAAAATTAAATTAAAAGTAAATTAAAAGTGACAAAAAGACAAAGACAAGCTCCTGTTGCTGCTGCGTGCACAGAGCCTTAACCGGAACGAACAAACGTATGCAGGCTTATAAACTGGGCAGAGGATTCTAAACTAGAGTGCCCCCCCCCCTCCCCCAAACCAGGTCCCCCTTTGTTCCCCCACCATCCCCCCCCCCCCACGCCAGGTCCTCCATTGTCTTTCACGGCGGTCCCCCAATGTCTTCCCCTCCCTCCCCCACGCTCATCGAGCACTGATCGCGGGACGGTCGTGAGGCCCCACCGCTGCCGATGCTCCCACTGCCGCCAAGGCTCCCATTGCCGCCGAGACTGGGCCCCACTGCCAAGACTCCCACCACCGCCACCGCTCCTGAAGCTCCTTCGGCCCAGACAGGCCTCGCCACCTGGCTACACCGCAGTCCCTTGCGAGGCCTGTGGGGCGAGTCGGGCCTACCGGGGCACGTTCCGGTCGGCGGGTGAGTCGGGCCTACCGGGGCACGTTCCAGTCAGTGGGTGAGTAGGGCCCGCGCGGCTTGCCGGGGCACTCCCACCGCCTAGAAGGTAGTTCAAGTGTGAACAAATGAATGTGTGGAAAAAATGGAGTTGGATTGGACACACCCTCAGAAAACCTGCCACAGACATCACCCGGCAAGCCCTGAAATGGAACCCCCAAGGAAAAAGGAAAAGAGGTCGCCCCAGGAACAGCTGGAGAAGAGGTGTCCAGGAAGAAATGTCTGGGAGTGGGCTCCACTGGGGAGATCTCGAAAAAACCACCAGCAACCGAGTGAGATGGAGGACATTTGTCAATGGCCTATGCTCACTAGAGGAGCAAAGGGCTTAAGAAGAAGAAGAGGAATTCTAAAGGTACATCCTCTTATTCTGTGGCTGTGCCGTCTGGTCCCAGACTCTCCCATGACTGGAGACATCCTCTCCACATCCACTCTCATTATTCCAGAGGTTTAAATGAGATCCCCCCCGAAGCCTTTCCATGTCCAGTCCATCAAGGACTTTCATTATCCAATAGGCTTCACTTAGATCCCCTCCCATCGTTCCCAATTAACCCACACACCCGCACGACTTTCGGATGTGGGAGGACACCGGAGCAACCGGAGGAAACCCACGCGGTCACAGGGAGAGCATGCTAACTCCACACAGACAGCACCCGAGGTCAGAATCGAACCCGGGTCTCTGGCGCTGTGAGGCAACAGCACTACCAGCTGCACCACCGTGCCACCCCAATGTACGGGTCTCTTTGCTGACTGGATGGCACGCAACACAAAAAGCTTTTCACTGTACCTCAGTACACGTGACAATAATAACCCTAAACCTGGGCCTATCAACTATCCAACACCTTTGCTGCAATTCCTTCACGGAACACCAATTTCCATTTCCCGCAGGATGGGTGGTGCGAGAAGCATTCCTCGCGGAAAATCAGAAGGTGTGCAGTCGATTAATCTATGATCATTCAAGGCACAATGGGCAAGATGGGGGAGGAAACCAGGAGAAGGCACCAGGAGAAAACCCATGCGGTCATGGGGGAGGGCATGTGCAAAATCTACAGAGGCCCACACCCGAAGGAAGAAGGTACAAACTCGGTACAGATAACACCCGTAGTCAGGATCGAACTGGGGTTACTCGAGTTGTGAAGCAGCAGCTGTACTCGCTATGCCATTATTGCCAGCCGATTGCTGGTTGTGGAAACTTGCTGTGCACAAGAGTGCACTCCGATGCACAGGTGTGCATGAGTGTGCATAAGTGTGCATAAGTGTGTGCCTTCCGAATGAAGGGGATCGATCCTTTTTTAATCCTGACTAAATAATAAAATATGAAGTGCTGTTATACAGACTCGAAATAAGAAAGAAAAACTTGAAAAAATAAATGATAATCCTTTTGTTATCAAGGGCGGCACGGTGGCGCAGCGGTAGAGTTGCTGCCTTACAGCACCAGAGACCTGGGTTCGATCCAGGCTACGAAAGCTGGTTGTACAGGGTTTGTACGTTCTCCCCGTGACCACGTGGGTTTTCTCCAGGTGGTCCGTTTCCCTCCCACACTGCGAAGACGTACAGGTTTGTAGATTATATGGCTTGGTATAAATGTAAGTTGTGTGTAGGATAGTGTTAGTGTGCAGGGATCGTTGGTCGGTGCGGACTCGGTGGGCCGAAGGGCCTGTTTCTGCGCTATATCTCTGAAGTCTAAAATATAGTCACGGAGAAACACAGCATGAAAACAGGACATTCAGCCTGCAAATCCACACGAACAATCGACCGTCCATTTAGAATAATCCAACAGCAATCCCATTTATTTCACAAAATGCTGGAGTAACTCAGCAGGTCAGGCAGCATCTCAGGAGAGAAGGAATGGGTGACGTTTTCGGGTCGAGACCCTCCTTCAGACTGAAGAAGGGTCTCTACCCGAAACGTCACCCATTCATTCTCTCCTGAGATGCTGCCTGACCTGCTGAGTTCCTCCAGCATTTTGTGAAATAAATACTTTTGATTTGTACCAGCATCTGCAGTTATTTTCTTACACTACAACAATAACCCCATATCAGTCGCTCTGTTCCTAACATGACAGCAGCCACAGCTGTTCAATGTGTTTCACTGCTTTCACTGCATCTTGAGGTATACTACAATGAGACACCGAAAAGTCTTTAGCTTTATGGATAGGAAATGTTTAGAGGGATATTAGCCAAATTCAGACCAGAATCATTGACCAGATTCATGGGCAGGTGGGACTGTAGATGGGGCATCTTGGTCAGCATTGGCAAGTTGGGCTGAATGGCCTGCTTTCATGCTGTGTGACTCTGTGACCCTATACCTCAGTAGTACTGCCTGTTACGCCTTAAATTATCAGAGTCGAATCCATTGCATTGAAGAAGGGTCTGAAGAAGGGTCCTGACCCCAAATGTCACCTATCGATGTTCTCCAGAGATGCTGCCTGACCCGCTGAGTTACTCCAGCAACTTTGTGCCTGTTTTTAAACTTAAAAGTCTTTGTCTTCTTCATTGCAGTCCTTGGGCGACACTGAGCACGTTCAGCCACTCATTCATCAAGTACTGTGTAGGAAGGAACTGCAGATGCAGGGGTTTAGCCGAAGATAGAGGCAAAAAGCTGGAGTAACTCAGCGGGTCAGATGGCATCTCTGGAGAAAAGAAATAGGTGACGTTTCGGACCGAGACCCCTTCGCAACCATCATCTCACCCAAGAATGAATATATCTTAAGCATCGTTACCAAGACCACAGCTCCAAAAAAATGTATCCTCCAGGTAGGTGACGAAATGGGAGCCAAGTGATTTATTGATTCTCTGACCAGGCAGATATCCCTGGTGTCTCATTGCATTCCTGGTGATGATTTTCCTTTAGCATGGTTCAAGGTTCTGTCACTGTGTGATTCCAGCTCTGGGACCCGGCTGCTGTCAGGGAAACGGGTGTGTAATATATGTGTTATTAGATATTTTGTTCTCTCTTTCTATGAAGTGTCAGCTTACAGAAATGTCAAAGGGCACAGCGCCGGTGAAGAAAAAGGCACTTATTAAAAGGACACCAGCCAAACAAACGACCGGGTTGTTCATTATCAATTTGATCTCCCTTCCTCCCTTCTCTTGTTGCAATTCGCGGCAGGACTGGCGTAAGCTTACAAAAAGCAGAGCTTTGGCCTTTTTTTTGACACCAAGGCAGGTGAATGATGTGGGACCGGCTTGGTGTCACTGCAACTCCGCTAGCAAGTGTTGAGAGGCAAGGGATGCATTGTGCTTCCATCAATCAAGGAGCATCCATAGCATCTTGGAAAGGCCACGTCAGTCAGTCAGAATCTTTTAGGATTTGCGACCGCGCGTCTGATATTTGGCTGACCTTCGCCTGCAAATGCCTCCCAGGCAAGTGTCGCCTCCGCCAGCCTCCCAATCTGTCCTCCTTCCTTGTTGGGTTGCTCCTGGGCCTGGCCAAGCTGGCCATCCGCGACTCACGGCGCCAGGCGGAAGAGGGCTCTGCCCGAGCCGGCTGCCTACCCCTTTTCCAGGGTTACATCCGCGCCCGGGTGGTGTTGGAGAGGGACCGCACGCTGTCCACGGGCACCCTGGGGGATTTCCGGGACCGCTGGGCACCGCGGGGGATTGGATGTATCCTGGATGGGGATTGTAATATAATTGTATAATAGTTTCAATTGGTATATTTGTTTGTATAATATTCTGGTGGTGGGTTCTGTTTTGGTTTTATTGTATTGTATATATTATTTTAATATTTGAATAAATATTTTTGATTAAAAATAAATAAAATTAAAATTAAAATAAAAAATCTGTCCTCCTGCCCATCTGCGCCTTTCACCGCTCCACCCGTCAGTGGTGGGGCTTCACGCGCACTTCCATTCCCTAAAGCCCCTGTCCCACTTAGGCGATGTTTTATGCGACTACAGGCGACTAGGCTGTTGCCACATGGTGTCGCCTGTACGGTCGTGAGTCATATCATATCATATCATATCATATATATACAGCGCGGAAACAGGCCTTTTCGGCCCACCAAGTCCGCGCCGCCCAGCGATCCCCGTACATTAACACTATCCTACACCCACTAGGGACAATTTTTACATTTTTACATTTACCCAGTCAATTAACCTACATACCTGTACGTCTTTGGAGTGTGGGAGGAAACCGAAGATCTCGGAGAAAACCCACGCAGGGCACGGGGAGAACGTACAAACTCCTTACAGTGCAGCACCCGTAGTCAGGATCGAACCTGAGTCTCCGGCGCTGCATTCGCTGTAAAGCAGCAAAGTCGTCTCCAAAGAGTTTTTCTGGTCGCTGCTGGATTTTGAAATGTTTAAACATTTTCGGCGACAGTTGGTTTGACGCCAATGACCGTAGCTTGACGTCTCCTGACGTGGGCGCTGCCGTAGGTTGTCGCCAGGTGATCGCCAGGTGACGTAGGTTGTTGCCGGTGCTGACTTCGGTGAATTCCATTGGCGACCACCTACGTCAATCTACGTCAACCGTCGACAGGTACCGGCATCAAAACCGGAGGCCAAAATGACGTGAATTGTCTTCAGTTGTCGCCGACACGGTCGTAACTTGTCGTAGCTTGTCACAGGTAGACGTATGTTGAGTTCAGTTGTCGTAGGTTGTCGTCTGCGTGGTTGTAGGTTGTCGTAGGTGCGGTCGTAGGTGGACGTCCTAAGTCGCGACGATTGGGTCGCCGGTTGTCGGTAGCTTGCCGTAGCTTGACGTCGACTAGGTGGTAGGTTGTATTAGCTTGTCGTAGACATTGTCGTAGGGGGGGTCCAGTCGCTGTTTTTTCGGCGACCTGCTGCGACCATGACAGTCGCCGGCAGTCGCCTAAAAATTCGCCTAAGTGGGACAGGCCCCTTAACAAAGCCTCTCTGTCTCTGCTTCTCGTCCTTTCAGCCCACTCGTTCAAACCCGCCACTTCCACCTGCTGCTCCAACATCATCTCCTCTGGTTTTGCATGTGGGAGATGTGTGGGGCAAGCATTTCACACAGAGGGTGGTGGATGCCTGCTACAAGCTGCTGAGGAGGGTGAGGGGGGGGGGGCGATGGGGGGGTGTGGGGGGCGATTTGGTGTTTGAAGCAGATACTTTAGTGGCATTTAAAAGACTTTTGGATAGCCACATGGATATCCAGGGAATAAAGGGGTATGGGTCTTATGGAGGTGGATAAGAGTTGGCCTGGACATCATGTGCTGCACAGACGTTGTGGGCCAAAGGGCCTGTTCCCGTGCTGTACAGTTCCATGTTCTATTTTCTAATGTAATTTCCAAAGTGTGTGATGAACTCCTGTCAACGGTATTAGACTAACAGGTCGAGATGTATCCTTATGCCCAAAGCTAAATGGATCCTGTCATTTTGATCACCAGTTATAGTGGCCTCTGCCTGAATTAAAATGCACAGCATTCTCTTCCACAAAGGAAAACATATGCTGTGCTTCCACTTTATTAAATATCGTTGGAAGAGCACCCTATACATTCTTTTTGGGATACCAAGGTTATTTTCAGCAGCATTCCTGAAATATAGTGCCTCTTACAACATGGGGCGTATGCATCCATTTCTAACAGTGGCACAGCAGGTAAAGTTGCTGTCTTACAGCGCCAGAAACCCAGGTTTGATCTTGACTACGGGTGCCGTCTGTTCAGAGTTTGTACGTTCTCCCAGTGACCACGTGGGTTTTGCCCGGGTGCTCCGGTTTCTACCCACACTCCAAAGACATACAGGTTTGTAGGTCAATTGGCTTCAATAAAGATTGTAGATTGTCCCCAGTGTGTAGGATAGTGATAGTGTACGGGGTGATCGCTGGGCGGCGTGGAACCCGGTGGGTCCTAGGGCCTGTTTCTGTGCTGTGTCTCTAAAACAAAAGCTAAAAGCTGAAACAAGAATGGTCTTCGTTACTCCCATTCCCCAGCCTCTGGTCCCACCACCGTGTGACAAACACAAAGTGTTGGAGTTACTCAATACGGGTCAGGCAGCATCTCTGGAGAAAAGAAACGGGTGACGTTTCAGGTCAAGACCCTTCTTCCAACCATGATGGTGTTCACTGAATTGATGCTTCCCTTCCACAAAGCAGCGATGACAAACTCAGCAAAACTTTGGGAGTTAATGGAAAATTGGGGGAAAGTACGACCAATAATGATATAAACTCCCACCAGAAAAACATCTCCAAAAGGCCAACTCAATAATGGAAGAATAGGCGTGTTATTCATTAGAAGCAACAATGGGAATAAGTCCATGCTTGTAACGCCATCCTGAGGATTTGGAGAAGGTTCACCAAAGCTCTCGAGTACATCGGAGCATTACAACATATTGCACAGTTTGTGTTGGTCTCCACTTCACAAGCGAACAAAACAAACATCTGCTCACAGATCCTTCGGTATGCACTCAGGATAAGAGGAATGATCGGATAACTGGGTTTATTTTCTCGAGAACTGAGACGAATGCAGAGGACCTCAATGAAACTCATGAACTCCTGAGGGAACCAGATGTTCTAGATGCTTGGGAGATGTTCAGAACCAGGGCACACAGCCTGGAGATATGTGGTGTGCCATTTAACAATGAAACAAAGGAACCCTCCACCACAGTTGAGCCCAAGTCACTAAATATCGGGCCGCACGGTTGCACAGCAGTAGAGTTGCTGCCTCACAGCAGCAGAGACCCAGGTTTGATCCTGACCACGGGTGCTGCCTGTACGAAGTTTGTACGTTCTCCTTGTGACAAGTGTGGGCTTTCTCCGGGTGCTCCGGTTTCATCCCACACTGCAAAGACGTGCAGCTTTGTAGGTTAATAGTGTTCGGTAAACATTTGTAAATTGTCCCTAGTGTGTGTAGGATGGTATCAGCATGCAGGGATCGCTGGTCGGTGACGACTCGGGCCTGTTTCCACGCTGCATCTCCAAACGAGAAGGAGTTCATGGCTGAAGTTATAGAAGGCCAAAAGCTGAAACTGGGAGCAGAATTTGGATGATCAGAGGTGATTATATTCTACAGGAAAAAAACTGCAGATGCTGGTAAAAATCGAAGGTAGACACAAAATTCTGGAGTAACTCAGCGGGTCAGGCAGCATCTCTGGAGAGAAGGAACGGGTGACGACCCGAAACGTCACCCATCCCTTCTCTCCAGAGATGCTGCCTGACCCGCTGAGTTACTCCAGCATCTTGTGTCTACCTTTAATTATATTGTATGACGGAGGAAGATGGAAGAGATGAATGGTGACAATGCTGTGTTTAATTTAATAATTCTGATGATTCAGATTTGCTTTAAACACACAAGAGAGGGGAGAAATGGAAAGGAGATCTGAGGGGTATGTTTCACACTGAGGGTACGTGGTTGTCTGGAACGTGCTGCCAGAGCAAATGATAGGGCAGATGGAATGGCAGTTTCATTCCTTCAGAAGTCGTGCAGAAAATCTAGTACTTCTAGTACTGGAGCTGCTTCATTCCTGAAGGCGTCTGCCTGAATTAAGATGCACTTTTTCAGTCAGAGAGTTGTAAATCTGTGGAATTCTCTGCCTCAGAAGGCAGTGGAGACCAATTCTCTGAATGCATTCATGAGAGAGCTAGATAGAGCTCTTAAGGATGGCAGAGTCAGGGGGTATGGGGAGAAGGCAGGAACGGGGTACTGATTGAGAATGATCAGCCATGATCACATTGAATGGTGGTGCTGGCTCGAAGGGCCGAATGGCCTACTCCTGCACCTATTGTCTATTGTCTATTGTCTATTGTCACAGAATTATCTTACACATAGAAAATCATATTCTGTCCCCATATGTGGGACTGTCGTATGGTGAAGGACTGGAGCGACTAGACTTGTATATGCTGGAATTAGAAGGATGAGAGGGGACCTTATTGAAACATATAAGATTATTAAGGGATTGGACACGTTAGAGGCAGGAAACATGTTCCCAATGTTGGGGGAGTCAAGAACAAAGGGCCACAGTTTAAGAATAAGGGGTAGGCCATTTAGAACGGAGATGAGGAAAAACTTTTTCAGTCAGAGAGTTGTAAATCTATGGAATTCTCTGCCTCAGAAGGCAGTGGAGGCCAATTCTCTGGATGCTTTCAAGAGAGAGCTAGGTAGAGCTCTTAAGGATAGTGGAGTCAGGGGGTATGGGGAGAAGGCAGGAACGGGGTACTGATTGTGAATGATCAGCCATGATCACATTGAATGGCGGTGCTGGCTCGAAGGGCCGAATGGCCTCCTCCTGCACCTATTGTCTATTGTCTATTGTCTTTCACCTTATTAAATAGCATTGATAGATCACCCTCTACATTAGTTCCAGGTGCTTTGAGCAGTGTTCCTGAAATATAGTGCCTCTTATATGTGACCATTTACAACACAGTGGTACGGTGGCGCAGCAGGTAGAGCTACCACCTCACAGCGCCAGAGACCCAGGTTTGATACTGACTATGGGTACTGTCTGTACAGAGTTGGCACGTTCTCCCTGTGGTGTCCTTGGTGGTTTCCGCCGGGTGTTCTGGTTTCCGACCCACATCCTAAAGACGTACAGGTTTTCAGGTGAACTGGCCTCTGTAAATTGCCCCTAGCGTGTTGGGAGTGGATGAGAAAGTGGGATAACACAGAACTAGTGTGGATGGGTGATCGATGGGCGGCGTGGACTCGGTGGGCCGAAGGGCCTCGTTCCATGCTGCGTCACTGAACTAAACAAGACTAAACAGCAAAACCCCTGCCAATGAAAGCATGGGTTTGGCAGTGCAGTGTTTAAAATAAGCAATGTCACAGATACAGTAGGCAGTCAGAATCAAATACTAGAGGGCATAGCTTTAGGGTGAGTGGGGCAAAGTTCTAAACTAAACAATGTTTAGTTGATTAAAATTCCAGCGACCTGGAGTAGTTTAGTTTAGTTTAGTTTATTGTTACGTGCAGCGAGGTACAGTGAAAAGCTTTTTTGTTGCGTGATAACCAGTCAGCAGAAAGACTATACATGGTTACAATCAAGCCGTCCACAGTGTACAGATACAGGATAAAGGGAACAGTGTTTAGTGCAAGATAAAGTCCAGTAAAGTCTGATTAAAGATGGTATGAGGGTCTCCAAAGAGGAAGATGGTAGCTCAGGACCGTTCTCTAGTTGTTGATAGGATGGTTCAGTTCACGTTGGTTTAACAATCCAGTTCAAATCCGACCATGATATGTGAGGGAGTAAAATTTGGTTAATTAAATTAACTACTGTCAGTGATGTGACCAGGAAATGACTGGGTTTGTAGTGAAAGGGTCTGAAGAAGGGTCTCGACCCGAAACGTCACCCATTCCTTCTCTCCAGAGATGCTGCCCGACCTGCTGAGTTACTCCAGCATTTTGTGAATAAATACCTTGGGTTTGTAGTGAAGGCTCACCTGGTTTACAAACATCCTCAGGTGAGGAATACTCGTGGCCTAACCTGGCCTGGCAATTTGTGTCTCGACATCAGTGCAGTTGGACCTTGGCTGCCCTAGGATATAGAAAGGGAATAATGTTCACTGCACCATGAAGTCCAGTAAAGTCCGATTCAAGATAGTTCGAGGGTCTTCAATGAGGTAGATAGTAGCTCAGAACTGCTCTCCGGTTGGCGATAGGATGGGTCAGTTGCCCGATGACAGCTATCCCTGAATATGGAGATGTACGTTTTCACACTTCTGTATCTCTTGTCTGATGGGAGAGAGGAGAAGATGGGGTGACCGGGGTGAGACTGTGTGCAGTTTTGGTCTCCAAATTTGAGGAAGGATATTCTTGCTATTGAGGGCGTGCAGCGTAGGTTTACTAGGTTAATTCCCGGAATGGCGGGACTGTCATATGTTGAAAGACTGGAGCGACTAGGTTTGTATACACTGGAATTTAGAAGGATGAGAGGGGATCTTATCGAAACGTATAAGATTATTAAGGGGTTGGACATGTTAGAGGCAGGAAACATGTTCCCAATGTTGGGGGAGTCCAGAACCGGGGGCCACCGTTTAAGAATAAGGGGTAGGCCATTTAGAACAGAGATGAGGAAAAACTTTTTTAGTCAGAGAGTTGTGAATCTGTGGAATTCTCTGCCTCAGAGGGCAGTGGAGGCCAATTCTCTGAATACATTCAAGAGAGAGCTAGATAGAGCTCTTAAGGATAGCGGAGTCAGGGGGTATGGGGAGAAAGCAGGAACGGGGTACTGATTGAGAATGATCAGCCATGATCACATTGAATGGCGGTGCTGGCTCGAAGGGCTGAATGGCCTACTCCTGCACCTATTGTCTATTGTCTATTGTCTATTGAGACTCATCCTTGATTATGCTGCTGGCCTTGCCGAGGCAGTGTGGTGTAAATGAAGTCAATGGAAGGGAGGTTGGTTTATGTGATGGTCTGGGCTGTGTCCACAATTCTGTGCAGTTTCTTGCGGTCTTGGATGGAGCTGTTCCCAAACAATGCTGGGATGCATCCTGATGAAATGCTTTCCACGGCGCGTCTGTAGACGTTGGTGAATATTGGGCGGGAAATGCCCAACTTCCTACACCTTCTAATTGCCCTTGAGAGGGGGGTGGTGAGGCGCCATCTTGAAGTGCCACAGTTCTTGAGGTGTGGGTACATCCATAGTGGTGTTAGAGAGGGAGTTCCAGGACTTTGACCCAGCGATCGTTTAGGAACTGGTGAAATATTTCCTAGTCAGGATGGTGTGCAGCTTAGAGGACAACTTCCAAATCATGGTATTCCCATGCCTTTGCTTCCCTTGTCCTTCCAGCTGGTATCGAAAGGCGGGGGATAAATGTTGGCCTCCCTGATGTGAGTTTGAACAAGGCATGATTAATAGGTTTGCAGGTGGCATTAAAGTAGTTGGCATTGTAGACAGTGAAGATGGTTATCAAGAACTACAGTGGGATCTTGATCAGCTGGGCAAGTGAGCCGAGGAATGGCAAATGGAGTTTAATGCAGATAAGTGTGAGGTGACGCATATTGGAAGTCTAACCAGGGCAGGACATTCACATTGAATGGCATGGCCTTGGGTGTTGTTGGAGAGCAGGGGCATCTACAACCACCACTCGTTCCCTGAGAGTGGTGTCACAGGGAGGTAGGGTGATAAAGACGGCTTTTGAAATGTTGACTTTCATCAGTTAGGGAATTAGGTAAAGAAGTGGGCACATTATATTACAGTTATACAAGACATTGTTGAGGACACGTTTGGAGTATTGTTGAGGCATTGAGGTATAGACATTGTTGAGGACACGTTTGGAGTATTGTTGAGGCATTGAGGTATAGACATTGTTGAGGACACGTTTGGAGTATTGTTGAGGCATTGAGGTATAGACATTGTTGAGGACACGTTTGGAGTATTGTGTTCAGTTTTGGTCAAGTCAATAGTCAAGAGTGTCAGGGGTGTTTTAATGTCATGTGTCCCGAAATGGAACAATTAAATTCTTACTTGCAGCAGCACAACAGATATGTAAACATAGTACTCTGTAAAAACCCATGGTAAACAACAACAAACGTTCAGTATTTATTTTAAAAACAGGCAAATAAAGAATCGATGGTAGTGGAAAGTCAAAAATAATGTCCTCGCGTCTATATAGTTCGGAGCTTATTTGGAGGTTGTACATAGTTACATAGACTTGATAGACTTTAATAGCCTTTTAGTTGTCGGGCAGAAGCTGCTCCTGAACCTGGACATTACAGTTTTCTGATTCCTATGCCTTCTTCCCGATGGCAGGAGTGAAATGAGAGGGTGGCCAGGGTGGTGTGGTTCACTGATGATGCTGACTGCCTTGTTGAGGCAGCGCCTCCTGTCGGTAGCTTTGATGGTGTTCACCCTGCCAGAGGAAGGAAGCCATTATACTGGAAATGGTGCAGAGAAGAATTACGAGGATGTTGCCAGGATTTGAGGGCCTAAGCCATAGGGAGAGGTTGGGCAGGTTAGGTGCTCCTTGGAGCACTGGAGGCTGAGAGGTGATCTTATCGTTTGGCGGCTCGGTGGCGCAGCGGTAGAGTTGCTGCCATACAGCGCTGGAGACCCGGGTTCGATCCCGACTACGGGCGCCGTCTGTACAGAGTTTGTACGTTCTCCCCGTGACCTGCGTGGGTTTTCTCCGAGATCTTCCGTTTCTTCCCACACTCCAAAAATGCACAGGTTTGTAGGTTAATTGGCTTGGTGTATGTGTAAATTGTCCCTAGTGTGTGTAGGATAGTATTAATGTGCTGGAATCGCTGGTCGGCGCGGACTCAGTGGGCTGAAGGGCCTGTTTCCATGCTATATCTCTAAACTAAACTAAACTAAAGTTAAGTACAAAAAATGTTTGGACATTTGTATGTTTAGGAAAGGTTTAAAGGGATATGGGCCACATGCAAAACAAAAGGGGCTAGCTTAGATAGGGCATCTTGATTGGCATGTGCAGGATGGGCCAAAGGGCCTGTTTCCATGGCGTATGACTCCATGAATCCCACAAACCATTTTGCTATCTTGTTGCTGGGTGTGGAATAGATATTGTCCAAGACACATGGAACATGGAGCAAAGAACGTTGCAACTCCAGCCCACAACGTCCGTGCCGAACATGATGCCAATCTCCACTGCCTGCCCCTCATCCATATCCCTCCATTCTTCATAGAGTCATACAGCACGGAGGCAGGCCCTTTGGCCCAACTTGCCCAATGCTGACCAAGGTGCCCCAACTAAGCTAGTCCCCTTTGTCGGCATTTGGCCCATATCCCTCTAAACCTTTCCAATCCATGTACCTGTCCAAGTGTTTTGGGCGGCACGGTGGCGCAGCGGTAGAGTTGCTGCCTTACAGCGAATGCAGCCCCGGAGACTCAGGTTCGATCCTGACTACGGGCGCCGTCTGTACAGAGTTTGTACGTTCTCCCCGTGACCTGCGTGGGTTTTCTCCGAGATCTTCGGTTTCCTCCCACACTCCAAAGACATACAGGTATGTAGGTTAATTGACTGGGTAAAATGTTTTTTTTAAATTGTCCCTAGTGTGTGTAGGATAGTGTTAATGTGCGGGGATCGCTGGGCCGAAGGGCCTGTTTCTGCGCTGTATCTCTAAATCTAAATCTAAACTTGCCCAATGCCGACCAAGGTGCCCCAACTAAGCTTGTCCCCTTTGTCAGCATTTGGCGCTTATCCCTCTAAACCTTTCCTATCCATGTACCTGTCCAAATGTTTTTGTACCTGCCTCAACTAACTACCTTCTTTGGTAGATCACTCCATAGACCCACCATCCTCTGTGAGAAAAAGGTCAAGTCAAGTCAAGTCAAGTCAATTTTATTTGTATAACACATTTAAAAACAACCCACGTTGACCAAAGTGCTGTACATCTGATTAGGTTCCAATGGGAAAAAAAAAAGAAACATACAGTAGCACGCAAACAGTTCACAGCGCCTCCTCAATGAGCCTCAAACGCTAGGGAGTAGAAATAGGTTTTGAGCCTGGACTTAAAGGAGTCGATGGAGGGGGCAGTTCTGATGGGGAGAGGGATGCTGTTCCACAGTCTAGGAGCTGCAACCGCAAAAGCGCGGTCACCCCTGAGCTTAAGCCTAGACCGCGGGATAGTGAGTAGCCCCAAGTCGGCCGACCTGAGGGACCTGGAGTTAGAGAGGGGGGTTAGAAGATTTTTGATGTAGGGGGGGGAGTGTCCATTTAGGGCTTTATACGTGAATAGGAGGAGCTTGAAGTTGATTCTGTACCGTACAGGGAGCCAGTGGAGAGAGGCCAGAATCGGCGTGATGTGGTCCCTTTTACGGGTACCCGTCAGGAGTCTCGCTGCGGCGTTTTGGACCAGTTGCTGGGTCGCCTCTCAGGCTCCTATTAAATTGTCCGTGTGCCCATCTAAAGGCCTCTTTTATGCCACTATCATATCTGCCTTCTCCAGCCAGCCCTGGCGGCCTGTGGTGTGGGATCGTATTTACACTTGTTTTCCAAAATAATGGTCAAGGTAGATAAAAGAATCGTGCATTTCTTTTTAAAGCACCTCATCAATTATATGTCAGCGCCCAAAATCCCCTTCTCTGCTCCACGCATCACAGGCCCCTGACGTACTTTCAGTGTTGCCTGACTCCTGCCCGATCAAATATCCCACTTTGTAACGGCCTCTCTTTGTGCTTTATCCACACTGACAGATTTACAGCCGTGAGATTTACGTCCTGCAAATAATCAGCGCACAAAGGGTTAAGCAGCCCATATGGTCGGGGTCCTGAACGTTAAAAAAGTTTTTAAATGAAATGCTTCAAATTTATAGTCCGCTCTGACCCAGATTGCTAAAGCGGATTCCTCTGGAGAACCCTGTCCACGCTCCAGACAAGGAAAGGGCTTTAAAATTTAAAGAGGTGATGAAGAAACTTTGCAGGGGGAAAAAAAAAAAAAAAGCGCTCCCTGGAAATTTTATTAAGTTTTCTTCTCAGAGGAAACTCGGGTCTCATTTCTGCTGCAAGGGTTTAGTGAATTGCAAAGATCTCCCCCAGTGGTCTGAATTTTCTTTTCCCAATAGCATAAGGAAAGTTACGGAGCATAACGGCACATAACGAGTCAGTTAGGGGGCACAATGAATGAAACTTCAATCAACTCCAAAGGTTGGAAACACACTGCTGAAGGAACCATGAAGAAACTCTTAAGGCTGATGATCTTCTCACTGACGCTTTCGGGCAAATAGCGCTTCAACACTTTAATGAGTCTTTAACACCCTGCTTGTACTCTGACATGTTCTCACACAGCTGGTTAGACACTTTCAACATGTTTCTCACGCCAACAGGGAGATGCCCTCAACCGAAGTTAACCTCATTGTAGACACAGAGTGCTGGAGGAACTCAGCGGGTCAGGCAGCAGCTCTGGGGAAAAAAGGACGGGTGACGTTTTGGGTCGGGACCTTTCTTCAGACTGCTATACCAAAGATAGACACAAAGTGCTGGTGTTACTCAGCGGGCCAGGCAGCATCTGTGGAGAAAAAGGATGGAGATCCTGGCAATCTGGATATCCATGTTCTCCAGAGATGCTGCCTAACCCACTGAGTTACTCCAGCACTTTGTGCCTATCTTCGGTATAAGCCAGCATCTGCAGTTCCTTACTGCACAGTGAACCCCATCGCCTGTTAATAAGGGTAGATATTGGCTGCCACATATTGGAGACACAAGAGACTGCAGATGATTGATCCTTGAGCAAAACACAAAGTGCAGGAGGAACTCAGCAGGTCAGGCAGCCTCTGTGGAGGAAATGGACAGACGAGGTTTCGGGTCGGGATCATTCTTCAGATTGCTTTACATTTAGTTTAGATACTAAACCAGCATGGAAACAGGCTCTTCGGCCCACCAAGCCAGCGATCCCCGTACACTAACACTATCCTACACACTAGGGGCAATGTACAATTTTTTACGAAGGCAATTAATCTACAAACCTGTACGTCTTTGGAATGTGGGTGGAAACTGGAGCATCCGGGGAAAACCCACACAGGTCACGGGGAGAACATACAAACTTCGTACAGACAGCACCCGAAGTCAGGATCGAATCTGGGTCTCTACCGCTGTGCCACCGTCCCGCCCTTCAACATTGCTACATCGAATAATGGAAAACTGGAAATCATCAGTCTTATGCAGTGCTCTGTTATAAAGATTACAATTCTTAGTAAATAGACTTTATAACTTGGAGCAATTGTCCATTCATTATTCACAATGTTTGCATTGCCTGAGGAAGTCTTTTCCACACCAGTTCTGCGAGCCAGTTTGGAGACTTTGTTACAAGGTTTCTGGAGGCATGGGGGAGACTGCAGATGGTGGAATCCTGAGCAAAAAAATACTCAGCGGGTCAGGGAGCATCTGTGGAATGAAGTGAACAAGATGTTGCTCCAGTCCAAGATCATTCTTCAATCTGAATCTTTCTACTCCATTATGTTGAGTGTGATTAACATAAAGCATAGAACACAGGACAGTACACAGCAAGAACAAGCCCTTCGGCCCACAATGCCTGTGCTGAACATGATGCCAAAACTATCATATCATATCATATATATACAGCCGGAAACAGGCCTTTTTCGGCCCTCCAAGTCCGTGCCGCCCAGTGATCCCCGTACATTAACACTATCCTACACCCACTAGGGACAATTTTTACATTTACCCAGTCAATTAACCTACATACCTGTACGTCTTTGGAGTGTGGGAGGAAACCGAAGATCTCGGAGAAAACCCACGCAGGTCACGGGGAGAACGTACAAACTCCTTACAGTGCAGCACCCGTAGTCAGGATTGAACCTGAGTCTCCGGCGCTGCATTCGCTGTAAAGCAGCAACTCTACCGCTGCGCTACCGCTGCCTGCACATAATCCATATCCCTCCATTCCTTGCAATTCCATGTGCCTCAGAAGGCAGTGGAGGCCAATTCTCTGAATGCTTTCAAGAGAGAGCTAAATAGAGCTCTTAAGGATAGCGGAGTCAGGGGGTATGGGAAGAAGGCAAGAACGGGTTACTGATTGTGGATGATCAGCCATGATCACATTGAACTGTCCCTAGTGGGTGTAGGATAGTGTTAATGTACGGGGATCGCTGGGTGGCACGGACTTGGTGGGCCGAAAAGGCCTGTTTCCGGCTGTATATATATGATATATGATATGATGATATGATAAATCTCATTTAATTGTAATTATATTTGAAAGCATTTTGTTTAGTTTAAGTTAAGTTTAGTTTAGAGATACAGTGCGGGACCAGGCCCTTCGGCCCACCGAGTCCGTGCTGACCAGCGATCCCCACGCACTAACACTAACCTACACACACTGGGGACGATTTTACATTTATACCAAAGCCAATTAACCGACAGGACTTGTGCCTCTTTGGAGTGTGGGATGAAACCGGAGCACCCGGAGACAACCTTCACAGGTCAAGGGGTGAATGTACAAACTCCGTACAGACAGCACCCGTGGTCAGGATCGAACCCGGGTCCCTGGCGCTGTGAGGCAGCAACCCTACCGCTGCGCCACCGTGCCACCCTTTTGCATTATTACAACAATCCTATGAGCTGTGGTAAAATTCTTAATGTCATCTGAAGGCAAGGTGGCTCCAAGGGCCCTGTTGACACTTGACGATGCTGAAACGTTGATTTTGTTTTTAAAGCGCACCTCCCCCGGCCGGGCTATTTTAGTGTAAATCTACGTTGCTCGGATTATTGAGGCTGACATCTTGGTGCTATCCTGGGATTTAATTCTGCTCAGGAGCACGTTAAACTTTCCAGGCACTTGTCAGGAAAAACTAAAACAAAGCGGTGGGATTTCTCACTGTGCTTTGGCTCACGTTTCTCTCTCGACTGAAGCCACCCAAAAACTAGATCAGTCATTCACCCGGCTGGCGGTTCTACCGGCCTGCTCTTTGTAAGTATTGGCTGGTCCGCTTGTCTCGCAGTGACACGGAGATTATTAACTGGCTGCAAAGTGCTCCGGGACATCGCGGAGTGATGAACTAACTGCTGGAAGCATGCAGGGGTCTTTCTTTCCCCCTTTGCGTGGCCAGCACATCACACCCCGACTACGAGCCTGCCCTAAGTACTCCTCCGGCTGCTGTGGGCTGTGAGGAAGGATTGAAGTGTCGGAAAACGCCAGAGTCCGACTCACAGGCAGCCTCCCTCACACATCATTCCCTTGCTCTTCGGCGCAATGATTGCATAGACTTCGGTGCTGGCAGAGGAGAGTTAATGTTGAACAGTGTTCCATTGTGCGGATTGATCAGCACAGTGCTGCAAGTGGAGGCAGAGCCACTGGCAAAACACACACTGTGCTGAAGGCAGGTGGACACAAAATGCTGGAGTAACTCAACGGGTCTGGCAGCATCTCAGGAGAGGAGGAATAGGTGACTTTTCGGGTCGAAACCCTTCTTCAGACTGAACGTTTAATTTGAATTACAATTCCACGTCACTTAAAGAATTTACAAAATAGTTTCACCCACTACTATTTTTTTACTCTTTACTCTCAGATATTGCTTCATTAATATGCTCTTTGTGCACTCGACATAATTGCAATACTAGTACAGTGAGCAGCGAAAGCAATAGACAAGGGTTGTGAATAGGGAAAATGTGGGTGGATGTGAAAGAGGGAACAGCAATGAAAAACATGAACAACCCAGCTGAAGTGTTATGAACTCGCATTGCCTGAGGAAGTCTTTTCCACATCGGTTCTGCGAGCCAGTTTGGAGACTTTGTTACAAGGTTTCTGGAGGCATGGGAGACTGCAGATGGTGGAATCTTGAGCAAAAAAAAAACTCAGCGGGTCAGGGAGCATCTGTGGAGTGAAGTGAACGAGATGTTGCTCCAGTCCAAGATCATTCTTCAATCTGAATCTTTCTACTCCATTATGTTGATTGTGATTAACATAAAACATAGAACACAGCAAGAACAAGCCCGTCGGCCCACAATGTCTGTGCTGAACATGATTTTTTAGATTTAGAGATACAGCGCGGAAACAGGCCCTTCGGCCCACCGAGTCCGCGCTGCCCAGCGATCCCCGCACATTTACACTATCCTACACACATTAGGGACAATTTTTTTTTAACATTTGCCCAGCCAATTAACCTACATACCTGTACGTCTTTGGAGTGTGGGAGGAAACCGAAGATCTTGGAGAAAACCCACGCAGGTCACAGGGAGAACGTACAAACTCCATACAGACGGCGCCCGTAGTCAGGATCGAACCTGAGTCTCCGGCGCTGCATTCGCTGTAAGGCAGCAACTCTACCACTGCGCCACCGTGATGCCAAAACTCTTATCTGCCTGCACATAATCCATATCCCTCCATTCCTTGCAATTCCATGTGCCTATTCCGTGTGCCTCAGAAGGCAGTGGAGGCCAATTCTCTGGATGCTTTCAAGAGAGAGCTAGATAGAACTCTTAAAGATAGCGGAGTCAGGGGGTATGGGGAGAAGGCAAGAACGGGTTACTGATTGTGGATGATCAGTTATGTTCCGTTGTGCTTCTTCAGACAAGGTCTCGACCCGAAACGTCACCCATACCTTCTCTCCTGAGATGCTGCCTGACCCGCTGAGTTACTCCAGCATTTTGTGTCCACCTTCGATTTAAACCAGCAACTGCATTTATTTTTTCCTACACATATTGTGCTGAAGGCAGTTGACTCCCTGGTACAACAATGCATCAAAAGTCACACCTCATGCCACTCTTAAAAGTATTCTGGGCATTACATAAGGGTGGCACGGTGGCACAGCGGCCGAATTGCTGCCTCACAGCGCCAGAGACCCGGGTTCGATCCTGACTACGGGTGCTGCCTGTACCGAGTTTGTACGTTCCCCCCGTGACCACGTGGGTTTTCTCCAGGTGCTCCGGTCTCCTCACACATCCCAAAGACGTACAGATTTGTAGGTTAATTGGCTTCTGTAAATTGTAAACTACACACCAGTGTAGAATGCTAGTGCACGATGTGATTGTTGGTCAGCACGGACTCGGTGGGCCGATGGGCCTGTCTGTATCCCTAAAGTCTAAAAGGCATCTCAGGCAATAGGTTTGGGGTGAGCCTTAACTTTAGGTTTATTATTGTCACATGTAACGAGGTACAGTGAAAAACTTTCAGATAATAATATACGTAAATACAATCAAGTGAAGATCTTGAGAGCACTAGTTAGGGTGAATGCACTGAGTGGTTTACCCAGGGTATGGGGAATCAAGTGCCAGAGGACATATTTTAATATGAGGGGGGAAAGATTTCACAGGAACCTGAGGGGCAACCTCTTTACACAAAGGGTGGTGGGTGTAGGAACGATCTACCGGAGGAGGTAGGCGAGGCCGATACTATCACAACATTTAAAAAACATTTTTAAAAATCTGTAAAATAAAGGATTTAGAGGGATATGGGCCAAACACAGAGAGGTGGGGCTAGTCTAGATGGGAGGTGTGGGTCAGTATGGACGAGTTGGGCCAAAGGGCCTGTTTCAACACTATGGCACGATGACTCCATGACTCCATGGCCCATTATAACAAGGGTTTAGTGTCGTTATAATCTGCATCACAGTATCTGGCTGGTGTGTTTCTGTTCTTTCTTCTTCTTGGAGGTCTAGTATTCATTGCCAGCTCTGTGTTCAGTGTCTTTGAACTCCTGTGCCTTGATATCTGGTGACATCCCAGATTGTGTGTTCCAGTATGTGGTGAAGTTGGTGTTGTGCCCCATGTTGTCGGTGTGGTTGCAAGTATTGCGGGCGTTGATGGCATTGCCAGGTCTGGTGTTGGCCGGATTGCGGCCCCCTTGTTCTGAACAAGGATCCCGAACTGAAAAAGAGTCTGAGGAAGGGTCTCGACCCGAAGCATCACCTGATCCTTTTCTCCAGCGATGCAGGCTGACCCGCTGAGTTACTCCAGCTTTTTGTGTCTATCCCCTGTTCCCAGTCTCTGTCACAATGATGCATGATCTGGTTTGATCTCAGTTTCTCCAACAACTTTTGCAGGTGTCCATGTTTTTCAGGACACACTGTCCTCTCAGCACTTCTGGCAATGTCTTGGCATGTCTGTTGAAGCATTTGGTTCCTTCAGTTTGAGCATCAGTCAGATGTATCAGCAGCAGTAATTCCTCCTGGCCCTGTGCAGGATGTGTTTTGCTTGGCAGGGTAGTTTTGTACTTTCTGCCATTAAGTAGCTCTGCCAGTGACTTCATGCCAGTGACTTCATGCCAGCTCTCAATGGTGTTGTTCTGAGTGGCCACACAAGGCAAGGTCAGGAACTTTCTTTGTCTCTGGGCACTTAGTGAGCATCTTCTTCACTGCCTGGACCTGTTTATCTATAAACCTGTAACTGCAACTGCATTTATTTATAGTGTCACGGTGGCGCAGCGGTAGAGTTGCTGCCCTACAGCGTTTACAGTGCCAAAGGCAGTTCAATCCAGACTACGGATGCTGTCTGTACGGAGTTTGTACCTTCTCCCCGTGACCTGCGTGGGTTCTCTCTGAGATCTTCGGTGTCCTCCCACACTCCAAAGACGTACAGGTTTGTAGGTTAATTGGTTTGGAATAAATGTAAATTGTCCCTAGTGTGTGTAGGAAAGTGTCCAAGTGCGGGGATGGCTGGTCGGCGCGGATTCGTTGGCCTGAAGGGCCTGTTTCCAGGCTGTATCACTAAACTAAACTAAACTAGATTAAAATGCAAAAGCAGGGATGTAATGCTGAGGCTCTATAAGGCGCTGGTCGGGCCGCATTTGGAGTATTGTCAGCAGTTTTGGGCCCCATATCTGAGGAAGGATGTGCTGGCTCTGGAGAGGGTCCAGAGGAGGTTTATGAGAATGATCCCAGGAATGAGTGGCTTAACATATGATGAGCGTTTGACGGCACTGGGCCTGTACTCGCTGGAGTTTAGAAGGATGAGGGAGGACCTCACTGAAACTTACCGAATAGTGAAAGGCCTGGTTAGAGTGGATGTGGAGAAGATGTTTCCACTAGTGGAGAGTCCAGGACCAGAGCCCATACCTTCAGAATAAAAGGACGTACCTTTAGAAAGGAGATGAGGGGGAATGTCTTCAGTCAGAGGGTGGTGAATCTGTGGGATTCATTGTCACATATGGCTGTGGGGGCCAAGTCAGTGGGTATTTGTAAAGGGCAGTTTGACAAATTCAATGTCAAGATAGATCAGCCATGATGGAATCTGCGCACAACTTGTCGTTCCAAATGAACATGACTAAAGAAACCAGCTTCAATTAATTGGCAGGGTGGAGGCTCCGTGCAAGACCGGAGAGAGCGGGTTCACGGCGGTACAGTGGTGCAGCGGTAGAGACCCGGGTTCGATCCTGACTACGGGCGCTGTCTGTACGGAATTTGCCCGCTCCCCCCCGTGACCTGTGTGGGTTTTCTCCAGGTGCTGCCGTTTCCTCCCACACTCCAAAGACGTGCAGGTTTGTAGGTTTTTTTTAATTTTTATTTTTAATTAATTTTATTTAAATTTTAACAAAACACATACATGTTACTGCTCATCGTACCCAATGATACCTACATTATAAATTTGATTATACATGTATTGTTCTGTATTATCTCCCCACCCACAACCCCCCTCCCCCCCCCACCCCCCAGTTAGAAAAAAGAGGAAAAAGGAGAAGCAAGAAAAAAAAGAAAGAAAGAAAGAAAGAAGGAAACCTGGAGACAAGAAGGAAACACTTCCGGCTAATTTCTTATTAAATTCTTTTTAAGGGTATCAAAACAATCCTGAAATTAAATATTTCCAATTCTTAATCCTAGTTTTAAAGTGAATGGGTTCCAAAGTTTCAAAAATAAATCATATCTATTTCTCAGATTATAAGTAGCTTTTTCTAATGGGATACAACTACGCATTTCTGCGTACCATCTTTCAATTCTTATTTCCTTATGATCTTTCCAAGTGACCGCTACACATTTTTTTGCTATTGCTATTGCTATTTTGAGAAATCTTTCCTGAGATTTATCTAAAATTAATCTTGGTAATATTCCTTTAGTATCTCCCAATAAGGTTTGTAGGTTGAATGGGTTGGTATAAATGTACAGTTGTCCCGAATGTGTGTAGGATGGTGTAAGTGTGCGGGGATCGCTGGTCGGCGCAGACCTGATGGGCCGAAGGGCCTGTTTCGGCGCTGTATCCCTAAACTAAACTAAACTAAAACTAAAGTAATTAAAAACATTTAAATCTACAGTGCGGTTATTTACCATCAGCATAGAGCAATGGAACAAAGGGTTTCTTTTGTTGAACATCTGAGTTCTTCGGTAGCTGATTAAAGCATGTTTAGCACTTGTGGGTTATCGTTAAAATCTTAACCATGCCCACCCTGCTATGTTTTGTGGTTGTGGTTGTCAAATTGAAAATAAAGATCGCAGGCAGCATTTTGTGTCGCGGTGCACATTTAATAACTTCCAAGTTAACGGCTTCTGCTCGCAGCTGCCCAACAGACTGCTCCGACTCCACATAATGTCAGAACATCTTCTCCTCATCCGGCACGGCAAACTGTGGTACGGTGGCGCAGCAGTAGAGTGGATGCCTCACAGCGCCAGAGACCCGTGTTCGATCCTGACTATGGGCGCTGTCTGCACGGAGTTTGAACATTCTCCCCGTGACCTGCGTGGGTTTTCTTCGGGATCGCTGCTGGTTTCCTCCCACACTCCAAAGACGTACAGGTTTGTAGGCTAATTGGCTCGGTTAAAACCGTAAATTGTCCCTGGTGTGTGTAGGATAGTGTTGGTGTGCGGGGATCGTTGGCCGGCGTGGATTTGGTGAGTCAAAGGGCCTGTTTCCGCGCTGTATCTCGAAACTAAACAACATTGTTCCAAAAGGTGACAATTGGAACACATGGAGGGGGTAGAAGCTTTCTGTCCAGTTGAAGAATGTTTTCCACTCAACTAGAGGTTCCCTTAAAGAAATTGCTGGGTTGTGCCGATGGGGCTATTGATGTAGGAGGTACATGTGTAACCTGAGAGTGTCCTTTGTCCACCCACCTGCTAATCAACCCCCTCCCCCAACTTCTCCCCTCCACCCCCCCCCCCTCCTCCCCGCAACTGTATCTGCCTATCACCTGCCAAGCAGAGTAGACTTGATATGCCGAATGGCCTAATTCTGCTCCTAGAACATGAACTTATGAACTTTGTCCCATCCCCAACTCTCCTCCAGCTTACTTGCCCCTCCCACAATCAGTCCGACCCGGAACGTCACCTGTCCATGTTCTCCAGAGATGCTGCCCGGCCCGCTTAGTTGCTCCAGCACTTTGTGTTTTTCTCTCAAAATGTCAGCATCTGCAGTTCCTTGTGTCCTATGTTCCCACGATCCCTTCAAACACTTCATGACACCCGTTTCCTGCGCTCCCTTTAAACTCACCAGGTCGGCTGGAATATTTATTGGACTACTGTGTAACGCTTTTTATAAAGCAAGTTAAAAATGTAACAGAGTATTGGTTTAGTTTAGTTTAGAGATACAGCGGGGAAAGGCCCTTCAGCCCATTGATCAGAGGAGTGGGTACAGGAGGTCTCACAGCAGATTGAAGTGTTCCATGTTAAACTCCACACGCACTGAAATCCCAGAGATATTGTCAGTTTCAGGGAGTGAAGATAGTGAATTCCAATAGTTCCATATGATCATGGTCATTTTATCTGTTTAGTTTGGTTTAGTTTAGTTTAGAGATACAGCGTGGAAACAGACTCTTCGACCCACCAAGTCCGCGCCAAGCGATGACCGCCACACATTAACACTACCCTACGCACACTGGGGACAATTTTTACGTTTATACCAAGCCAATTCACCTGCAAACCTGTACGTCTTTGGAGTGGGGAAGGAAACCGAAGTTCCCGGCAAAAACCCACGCAGGTCACGGGGAGAACGTACAAACTCCATACAGACAGCACCCGTAGTCGGGATCGAACCCGAGTCTCTGGCACTGTAAGGCCGCAACTCTACCTCTGCGCCACCGTGCCGCCCACAATGGATTACACGTTTCTTATACTGCAGCTGATGAAGTTCCAGGGAGATAGCAAAGCTTTCAACAAGAATTGTAGTGCAGACAAAGACAACATAGGATGGTGAAACTCCTTTACATTATGCTGAGCAAGGCAGGAAGACACCATTTGCCGACTGGGTCTACTGGTATCAGTATTGGTTTATTATTGAAGATGCACACTAACTGCTGGAGTAGCTGAGCGGGACAGGCAGCATCTCTGGAGAGAAGGAATGGGTGACGTTTCGGGTCTTCCATTCCTTCTGCCCAGAGATGCTGCCTGTCTCGCTGAGTTACTCCAGCATTTTGTGTCTATCTTCGGTTTAAACCAGCATCTGCAGTTCCTTCCTACACATTTTGTTTATTATTGCCTGCTAATCAGTCAAATGATAATAGACAATAGACAATATAAAATAGGTGCAGGAGGAGGCCATTTGGCCCTTCGAGCCAGCACCACCATTCAATGTGATCATGGCTGATCATTCTCAATCAGTACCCCGTTCCTGCCTTCTCCCCATACCCCCTGACTCCGCCATCCGTAAGACCTCTATCTAGTTCTCTCGAATACATTCAGAGAATTGGCCTCCACTGCCTTCTGAGGCAGAGAATTCCACAGATTTACAACTCTCTGACTGAAAAAGTTTTTCCTCATCTCCGTTCTAAATGGCCTACCCCTTATTCTTAAACTGTGGGCCCATGTTCCGGACTCCCCCAACATTGGGAACATGTTTCCTGCCTCTAAAATGATACCGAACCTGAGTACAATTCGGTGCAATAGTTGATGTAAAGAGAAAAATACCAGAGTGCAGAGTAGAGTGTAACATCATTTTCACGCAACAGCTACCAAGTTGTTGAGCATAGAAGTTGGAATATTGTGTTCAGTTCTGGGCACCATGTTATAGGAAAGATATTGTCAAGCTTGTAAGGGTTCAGAAAAGATTTACAAGGATGTTGCCAGGACTAGAGGGTGTGAGCTATAGGGTCAGGACTAGAGGGTGTGAGCTATGGGGCAGGCTGGGTCTCTATTCCATGGAGCACAGGAGGATGAGGGGTGATCTTATAGAGGTGTACAAAATCATGGGATGAATAGATTGGGTAGATGCACAGTCTTTTATCCAGAGTAGGGGAATCGAGGGGAATCGAAAACCAGAGGACAAAGGTTCAAGGTGAAGGGGAAAAGATTTAATAGGAATCCGAGGGGTAACGTTTTCACACAGAGGGTGGTGGGTGTATGGAACAAGCTGCCAGAGGAGGTAGTTGAGGCTGGGACTATCCCATCATTTAAGAAACAGTTGGACAGGTACATGGATAGGGCAGGTTTCGAGGGGTATACACCAAGCGCAGGCAAGTGGGACTAGGGTAGCTGGGACATTGTTGGCTGGTGTAGGCGAGTTAGGCCGAAGGGCCTGTCTCCACATTGTATCACTCTATGACTCTAAGTGCAGATGAAAAAAAGTGCATTGGCCATAATGAGGCAGGTTGGGAGATCAGGAGAACACCTTTAGTTTACGAGATTTTAGTTTACGAGAGTTCCGTTCAGTAGTCCAGGCTAGTGGGGAAGAAGCTGTCCCTGAATCTGGTGGTATGTGGTTTCAAGCTTTTGTATCTTCTACCCGAAGGGAGAGGGGAGAAGGGGGAATGAATGACTAGGTGGAAACTCTGAGGGTAACAATCCCATAGGTTCCGACCTTCTTCTCTTTATTTGCATGTCCTGCAATTTATTTTCTCTTGCACATGGTTACAATAAACAATTAACCAGTGGGGAAAGTGTGGGGAGCGTGGGATGAATGGGGCACAGTGTGGTGAGGGAGGTGGAGGTGTTAAATATTATTCATTAATATATTAAATATTATTTATATAATATATTGTATTTTATTATTTAAAAATATGTATATATATTTATTATTTTAATATATATAATATATATAGTATATAAATATAAATATATATCTATAATAAATATAATATAATATATATATTTTTAATATATATTAGAAACAGAAACAAACATAGAAAATAGGTGCAGGAGAAGGCCATTTGGCCCTTTGAGCCAGCACCGCCATTCATTGTGATCATGGCCGATGATCCACAAACAGTAACCCGTGCCTGCCTTCTCCCCATATCCCTTGATTCCACTAGCCCCTAGAGCTCTATCTAACTCCCTTTTAAATTCATCAAGTGATTTGGCTTCCACTGCCCTCTGTGGCAGAGAATTCCACAAATTCACAACTCTCTGGGTGAAAAGGTTTCTTCTCACCTCAGTTTTAAATGGCTTCCCCTTTATTCTTAGACTGTGTCCCCTGGTTCTGGACTCCCCCAACATAGGTAACATTTTTCCTGCATCTAGCTTGTCTAGTCCTTTTATAATTTTATACATCTCTATAAGATCCCCTCTCATCCTTCTAAACTCCAGTGAATCCAAGCCCAGTCTTTCCAATCTTTCCTCATATGACAGTCCCTCCATCCCAGGGATTAACCTCGTGAACCTACGCTGCACTGCCTCAATAGCAAGGATGTCCTTCCTCAAATTAGGAGACCAAAACTGCACACAATACTCCAGATGTGGTCTCACCAGGGCCCTATACAACTGCAGAAGGACTTCTTTGCTCTTGTACTCAAATCCTCTCGTTATGAAGACCAACGTGCCATTAGCTTTCTTCACTGTCTGCTGTACCTGCACGCTTACTTAAATGTATATTTTTTTTAATATATAAAACATAAATACAAAAGTTGATCTTAATGGAAGAAAGTCACACGGCCACAAGAAGATCGAGCAAACTCCACACGGACAGCACTGGAGGTCAGGATCGAACCCAGGTCACTGGAGCTGTGAGGCAGCTGCTCAATCTGATATGCCGCGGTGCCTATGGATTGCTGAGCAAGCCCCTTGCTTTGGGAAACGTGCCTGGGAGATCAGGACTGAACCCTTAGCTTATGAGGGGACCGTTCAGTAGTCTGATAACAGTAGCAGGGGGGTGGCACGGTGGCGCAGCGGTAGAGTTGCTGCCTTACGGTACCAGAGACCCGGGTTCGATCCTGACTACGGGTGCCGTCTGTAGCAGTTTTTTACGTTCTCCCTTTCACCGCAAGGAATTTTCCTGTTTCCTCCCACACTCCGAAGATGTACAGGTTTGTAGGTCAATTGGCTTTGGTTAAAAAATTGTAACGTCCCTCGTGTGGAGGATTGTACTGGTTGGTGTATGAGGATCGCTAGTCGGCATGGATTAGGTGGGCCGAAGGACCTGTTTCGAAGGAATTGGAGATAGAAACTTAGAAACATAGAAAATAGGTGCAGGAGTAGGCCATTCAGCCCTTCGAGCCTGCCCAGATGACATTGGCTGCTGCCCCAAGGCAGAGTAAGGTGTAGATGGAGACAATGTTGGGGAGGAGAACCGTGTGAGTCATCGCCACAATATGATCATGGCTGATCATCCAGCTCAGTAACCTGTACCTGCCTTCTCTCCATACCCCCTGATCCCTTTAGCCACAAGGGCCACATCTAACTCCCTCTTAAATATAGCCAATGAACTGGCCTCAACTACCTTCTGTGGCAGAGAATTCCACAGACTCACCACTCTCTGTGTGAAGAATTGTTTTCTCATCTCGGAACTAAAAGACTTCCCCCTTATCCTTAAGCTGTGACCCCTGGTTCTGGACTTCCCCAACATCGGGAACAATCTTCCCGCATCTAGCCTCTCCAACCCCTTAAGAATTTTATATGTTTCTATAAGATCCCCCCTCAGTCTTCTAAATTCCAGCGAGTACAAGCCGAGTCTATCCAGTATTTCTTCATATGAAAGTCCTGCCATCCCAGGAATCAATCTGGTGAACCTTCTCTGTACTCCCTCTATGGCAAGAATGCCTTTCCTCAGATTAGGCTGGTTTCCTGAGATGCTGGTTTAAACCGAAGATAGACACAAAAAGCTGGAGTAACTCAATGGGACGGGCAGCGTCTCTGGAGAGGAGGAATGGGTCGAGACTAAACTAAACAGTGGGGAAGAAACTGTTCCTGAATCTGGTGCGATGTGCTTTTAAAGTTTTTGTGCTTTCTGCCCGGCGGGAGATGGACGCGGAAAGAATGGCGAGCGTGTGGCCGATCCCAGATGACATTGGCTGCTGCCCCGAGGCAGAGTAAGGTGTAGATGGAGACAACGTTTGGGAGGAGAACCGTGTGAGTCATCGGCACAATTTTGTTTCCCTGAAAAAGAATCTACTAAACAAATAACTCACAACCCCGCCACCAATCCGTATTATTTTGTTCAAAGTGGAAAACTGTAAAGTAAATCCAAAAGATGGTCGACCGCTGTAGTATATAAACTTTAATTATCAGGCTCCATGTCGCAGTTAGAATTTACAGAATGTGGAGCACTCAGTTAACAGCCTGACGTGCACCTGCAAATGTATTGGTTTTATAGTCGACCTTTTGAGTTGGGATATTGTAGCCCGGGGTGGAATCCAGTTTATATATGAGACGGAAGATTCCAGAAAATCCATTAGAAACAAGCAAGATAGAGTTGCCAGCATATGCACAGAGTCATGTCTGAGCCACATACTGGAGGCATTCATAAGAGATCAACAGCTACTTATTTATATAAGTGCAATTCTCGGCATAATTTCATGTTACCACGTTACGGGATCTAATCAGCGAAGTTGTATTTGTTCTCACAATTTAGGCCTGGATGAAAGAATTTTTGAGATATTTTTAGTCACAAGCTGTCTGGTTTGGTTTCGTTGAGTCCATGCCAACCAGCGAGAGCCCCCTGCACTAACACTACCCTACACACACTAGGGACAATTTACAATTGTTACCGAAGCCAATTAACCTACAAACCTGTACTTCTTTGGAACGTGGGAGCAAACCGGAGCACCCGGGGAAAACCCACGCAGGTCACAGGGAGAAGGTACAAACTCCGCACAGGCAGCACCCGTACTCAGGATCGAACCCGGGTCTCTGGCGCTGTGAGGCAGCAACTCTACCGCTGGGCCAGGGGGTTACCCAAATGGCTGCACGGTCAAACACTGCGGAATGGAAATACGTGGAACAGTACAGCATGAGAATAGGGCCTTGGCCCACAATGGCTGTTAAACTAGTCTCCTCTGCCTGCAAGTGACCATATCTCTCCGTTCCACGCATTTCTATGTTCCAATCAAAAGTCACTTAAATACCACTATTGTATCTGCTGTTAATTTTCATTCATGCACTTGATGTCCTTTGCACATTGTGCTCTCTGTGATTTACCAAGGCACAGCCCCATTGATAACAGGACAAGCAGATGCAAGGAACTGCAGATGCTGTTTTATGGGGGGAAATTACACAAAGTGCTGGAGTAACCCGAAACATCACTCGTCCATGTTCTCCAGAGGTGCTGCCTGACCCGCTGAGTTACTCCAGCACTTTGTGCCTTTATAACTGGACAATATAGGCAGTGTTATACGCCAAGCCAGGCACGACTGCCTTGTGCCCTACCTACCTACAAGCTGAACGTCTGGCTCCAACAGTGAGTCCACCAGGAAACAGATCTGTGGGAAGGAACTGCAGAAGCCTGGTTGTACTGAGGATAGACACAAAGTGCTGGAGTAACTCAGCGGGTCTTGCAGCATCTCTGGTGTGTTGAAAGGAAGTGAAGATGCTGGTTTATACCAAAGATAGACACACAATGTTTGGAGTAACTCAGCGGTTCAGGCAGCATCTCTGGATAGGAGGAATGGGTGGTGTTTCAGGCCGAGACCCTTCTGCAGGCCCAGATCTGTATTTCCCAGACCTAGAGTTCCCTGAAGATAGCTTTTTAACATACCTATCACTCCACAATCCACTTGGCTCATTATTCCAGTCTCATTCTGTGTTGTTAGATGAATGCTTCAAATAACATTGGTTTGTGTACCAAAGGGCAGCTCCTGGTTACTAAAGAGGGCCAGTGACTGGTGACAGAGGGCAAGGTGACCGGGTGTGGACAGGGCACATCAAAGAGCGAGGTCAAGGGGAGGGAATCATGACCTCGAACCAGGGCTCCAACCACACGCTGGTCTGAGGAAGGACCCGTTCCTTCTCTCCAGAGATGCTGCATATCCCACGGAGTTACTCCAGCATTTTGTGTCTATCATCTGTTCCACCTTGCTGCCTTCACCTGGGGCGTGCACAATGCAGGATCCCGATATCACAAAGAATGGAGAAACAAGGAACTGGAAGGGATCTGAAGGGACCCAAAACGTCACCCGTCCATGTTCTCCAGAGATGCTGCCTGACCAGCCGAGTTACTCCAGCACTTTGTGTCTTTCCATGGTAAACCAGCACCTGCAGTTTCTTGTTTCTCCATCTGCCTGTACATAGAAACATAGAAAATAGGTGCAGGAGTAGGCCATTCAGCCCTTCGAGCCTGCACCGCCATTCAATATGATCATGGCTGATCATCCAGCTCAGTAACCTGTACCTGCCTTCTCTCCATACCCCTGATCCCTTTAGCCACAAGGGCCACATCTAACTCCCTCTTAAATATAGCCAATGAACTGGCCTCAACTACCTTCTGTGGCAGAGAATTCCACAGACTCACAATTCTCTGTGTGAAGAAATGTTTTCTCATCTCCATCTCATACATGATCCATATCCCTCCATTCCATGCACATCCACATGCCTATCCAAAAGTCTGTTAAACATCTCGTATCTGCCTCCTCCACCACCTTCCAGGCATTCACTACCCTCTGTGTAAAAACTTATCCCAAAGAAGTGGTTCGTTTAATTTGGATATACAGCATGGAAACAGGCCCTTCAGCCCACCGAGTCCACGCCGACCATCGGTCACCCGTTCACATCAGCTCTATGCATTCGAAAGAAAGTTAGATAGAGTTCTTAGGACTAGCAGAATCAATGGGTATGGGGAGAAGGCAGGAACGGGGTACTGATTGTGGATGATCAGCCATGATCACATTGAATTACGGTGCTGGCTTGAAGGGCCGAAAGGCCTACTCCTGCATCTATTGTCTATGTACCTATGTATCTATGTATCCCACTTTTTCATCCACATCCAAAACATCAGGGACATTTTTGTCAATATAGGGGCCAGTTGACCTGCATGTCTTTGGGATGTAGGAGAAAACCGGAGTACCCAGAGGAAACCCACGCAGTCACAAGCCGAAGGTGCAAAACTCCACATAGACAACGTCTGTGATCAGGATCAAACCCAGCTCTCAGATACGGTGATGACAGCAGCTCTACGGGCCACTCATGTTGGGAATGTAGTGATGGTAACAAACAGTATGAACACGTTTCAGGGGAGTGTTCGAGGAAAATTGGAAGAGAGGATTACACCGATGGATTTAAATGATGAAAGACAGGACAAACTCGAGTGTTGCGCCTACACGGAATCAAAGATTTCCTCGGGTGCTCCGGTTTCCTCCCATATCCAAAGACCTGCAGGTTTTAGGTCAATTGGCCTCGAGAGTTAAAAAAAAGCCACTGATTTGTAGGGGAGCAACACAAAATGCTGGTGTAACTCAGCAGGTCAGGCAGCATCTCAGGAGAGAAGGAATGGGTGACGTTTCGGGGCGAGACCCTTCTTCAGACTGATGCCCACCAGACATCAGTCTGAAGAAGGGTCTCGACCCGAAACGTCACCCATTCCTTCTCTCCTGAGATGCTGCCTGACCTGCTGAGTTACTCCAGCATTTTGTGAAATAAATACCCCTGATTTGTAGGGAGTGAATGAGAAGGTGGAGTAACATAGAGCTAGTATAATGGACTGTTTGGGCCAAATTGTGTGTTTCTGTACACAGAAACCAAAATCGAGAAGACGCTAGGAATCTGAAATAAAAACAGAAAATGTTGGAAGATCTCAGCAGTTTAAGCAGAGAAACAGCTTATTCATTAGAATCGGGAAAGGAAGCAAACACGTTAGTTCTCCATCACGGAGAGGGGAGACCAAAGGGAATAATGGGCGGCACAGTGGCGCAGCGGTAGAGTTGCTGCCTTACAGTGAATGCAGCGCCAGAGACTCAGGTTCGATCCTGACTACGGGCGCCGTCTGTACGGAGTTTGTACGTTCTCCCAGTGACCTGCGTGGGTTTTCTCCGAGATCTTCGGTTTCCTCCCACACTCCAAAGACGTACAGGTATGTAGGTTAATTGACTGGGTAAATGTAAAAATTGTCCCCAGTGGGTGTAGGATAGTGTTAATGTGCGGGGATCGCTGGGCGGCGCGGACTCGGTGGGCCGAAGGGCCTGTTTCCACGCTGTATCTCTAAATCTAAAAAATCTAAACTCTGATATGGTGAGACCAGTTCCTCAGAGTAATTATCACCAGCAACTTGTCCTGAACCACCCATATAACGAGCCAATGGCCAAGAAAGCACACCAATGCCTCTAATTCCTTAGAAGCCTTAGGAAGTGTCAGCATGTGCCCAACAACTCTCACCAACTTCTACAGATGCGCCGCAGAAAGCATTATATCGGGATGCATCACAGCAAGACCGCAAGAAATTGTAGAGAGTTGAGGACGCCAGCCCAGACCATCCTACAAAAACCAACCTTCCTCCCATTGACTCCATCTACACTTCACGCTGCCTCGGCAAGGCCGGCAGGATAATCAAGGGCCAGTCGCACTCCCTCATCCCCCCTCTCCCATCGGGCAAAATGTATAGAAGTGTGAAAACGCACACCTCCAGATTCAGGGACAGTTTCTTCCCAGCTGTTATCAGGCAACTGAACCATTTAACCACCAACTAGAGAGCGGTCCTGAGCTACCATCTACCTCACTGGAGACCCTCAGACTATCTTTAATCACACTTTACTGGACTTTATCATGCACTAAATGGTATTCCCTTTATCATGTGTCTATACACCGTGGACGGCTCGATTGTAATCATGTAGTCTTTCAGCTGACTGGTTAGCACACGACAAAAGCTTTTCACTGTACCTTGGTACAGGTGACAATAAACGAAACTAAGTAACTACAGATAAATTAATGTAGCAAGAGGATTAAGAGTTACAATCAGGATATGCTTCGACGTTAGTGTTATGTGTTGCTGATAACAAGCTTGTTGAACACTGGAAAACTCAGTGGAGTCAGACAAGGAAACACTTTCCCAAACTGTCTATGCTGCACTCAAGGTTCCTGATTCCCTTCCGAAGCTCGCCTGGTGCTTCCATCTTGAGTCTCAGTCTGAAGAAGGGTCTCGACCCGAAACGTCACCCACTCCTTCTCTCCCGAGATGCTGTCTGACCCGTTGGGATACTTCAGCAATTTGTGTCTGTCTTCCATCTCGAGTCTGATTAAAATGTGACCACTGGGGAATTGCAGTCAAACCAACCTCCCTCCCACTGACTCCATCTACACTTCATGCTGCCTCGGCAAGGCCTGCAGCATAACCAAGGACGAGTCTCACCCCAGTCACTCCCTCCTCCCCTCTCCCATCAGGCAAGAGGTACAGAAGTGTGAAAACGCACACCTCCAGATTCAGGGACAGTTTCTTCCCAGCTGTTATAGACAATAGACAATAGGTGCAGGAGTAGGCCATTCGGCCCTTCGAGCCAGCACCACCAATCAATGTGATCATGGCTGATCATTCACAATCAGTACCCCGTTCCTGCCTTCTCCCCATACCCCCTGACTCCACTATCCTTAAGAGCTCTATCAAGCTCTCTCTTGAATGCTCCATGTTGCATTATAATTGATGTTATCAGGCAACTGAACCATCCTATCACAACTAGAGCACGGTCCTGAGCTACCATCTACCTCATTGAAGACCCTTGGACTATCTGTAATTGGACTTTACTGGACTTTATCTCGCATTAAATGGTATTCCCTTTATCTCGTATCTGTATACTATGGACAGCTCGATTGGAATCATGTTTAGTCTTTTGGCTGCCTGGACAGCATGCAACAACAAAGCTTTTCGCTGTACCTCGGGACATGTGAGAATAAACTAAACTCAATTATACTGCAACATGGATCAGCATGCTGTTTGATTCAATTCATGGCATTCTTGCTAATTTTAGTAGGAAAGATTTAACATGACAATTGAATTTCCTGCTAGCCTACACTTTTGACATCACGCTTAATAATACAACTGCCTTGTGAGTTGGCTCAGAATATCCTGTTTCATATTTCTCCACAACTTTCATCCACTTCTATGTTTCTTGTGGAGATACTTGTCAACCTGCCAACACTCCTGCAAGAAGTCTGCCAATTGAAACCGTTTCAAGTATTTTAGATATTTACTTTGAGTCACCCAGCCTGAACTCTTGCTAAGGGTAGGCGTGGTGCGACATATGGGTGGGGGACCCGAGGAACTGCAGATGCTGGAATCTCGAGCAAAAGACAAAGTGCTGGACTACTCAGCGGTGTCGGGCAGCATGTGTGGAGGGAATGGAGAGGCGATGTTTTGGGTGGGGACCCTTCCTCTGATTGATTCAAGTAAGGGGGGGAGGAGGAAGCTGGAAAAGAGAGGTGAGGGTTGTGGTGAGTGATAGGTGGATACAGGTGAGGGGGTGGGGTTAATTGGCAGAAGGGTGGAATCAATGAAAAAGGCTAGAGAAGAAAAGGAGACAAACAGGTGTCATTTAAAGAGAAAACCTGAGGAGTCCTGGGTCTCCTCCACTCTCAGAGTGAGGCCCAACACAAATTGGAGGAACAGCACCTCATATTTCGCTTGGGCAGCTTACACCCCAGCAGTCTGAATGTTAACTTCTCTAACTTCAAGTAACTCTTGTTTTCCCTCTCTCTCCATCGCTCCCCTTCCTAATTCTCCTTAATTCCCCTGATTAAATGTTATCTCTGTATGCTTCGTTGTCACTTTCTCCGAGCCAACAATGATCTATTCTACATGTTCCTGGACATTTGTCCACTTTGATGTCTCGTTTTCACACCTCACACATCCTTATCTCTGTGTCTCTCTCTCTCTCTCCCCTGACTCTCAATCTGAAGAAGGGTCTCAACCCAAAACATCACCCATTCCTTCTCTCCTGTGATGCTGCCTGTCCCGCTGAGTTACTCCAGCATTTTGTGTCTATCACCGAAGGAGTGAAATTTACTTTAGAGAGATACAGCATGGAGACTGGCCCTTAAACCCACCGAGTCCATGCCAACCATTGACCACCCGCACGCTAGTTCCATCCTTCACACTGGGGACAGTTTACAGAAGCCAAATTAACCCACAAACCTGCTTGTCTTTGGAATGAAAAGCCAGCGGGACAAATGAGCTCAGGGGGAGGGGATGGAGGAGGGGGAAATAGGGGACTCAGGGATGGGAGATGAGTGTTCAAAGGAGCAGGGTGACTGGTGGGGGGTTGGGGGGAAAAGGGGGTGGGAGATGGAGGGCGAAAAAGGGACCACACTCTGATGGGGGTCGAGGGCAAAGGAAAGAAAGAGGGAGTAGGGAGGTATGACTCGACGTTGGAGGACTGAACATTCATGCGGTTGGGTTGTACGCTACCCAAGTGGAACATGAGGTGCTGTCCTCCAGTTCAAACTTGCACTTCCCAATTTGCTTTCTTGAGTAGACAATAGACAATAGACAATAGGTGCAGGAGGAGGCCATTCGGCCCTTCGAGCCACCACCGCCATCCAATGTGATCATGGCTGATCATTCTCAATCAGTACCCCGTACCTGCCTTCTTCCCATACCCCCTGACTCCGCTATCCTTATGAGCTCTATCTAGCTCTCTCTTGAATGCATTCAGAGAATTGGCCTCCACTGCCTTCTGAGGTACGTTAAGGTCACACTACCATCACTCTTGTGGGATGACGATACTTGATTGGTAATGAGTGTCTTGGGTTATGGGGCAGGAGTGTGGGGTTGAGTGGGAAAGATAGATCAGCCATGATTGAATGGCGGAGTAGACTCATGAGCCGAATGGCCAACCTCTGCTCCTATCACTTTTGGACTAATGAACGATGAACATTAATGTTCTGGTAACTGCCTTATTAAGCCATTTTGATTCATCCTGTCACGGACATCCCCCTTGTCCTACACAGCCCCCTCCCCCACTTTCTCTCCTAAAAATCATCCGTGCATTCATCTCCTCCCGCCTAGACTACTGCAACTCCCTATACACTGGGTTCAGCCAATCATCCCTGTCCCGCCTGCAATTGGTCCAAAACGCCGCAGCGAGACTCCTGACGGGTACCCGTAAAAGGGACCACATCACCCCGATTCTGGCCTCTCTCCACTGGCTCCCAGTACAGTACAGAATCAACTTCAAGCTCCTCCTATTCACATACAAAGCCCTAAACAGGCTTGCCCCCCCCCCCCCCCCCCATATCAAAAATCTTCTAACCCACCACTCTATCTCCAGGTCCCTCAGGTCAGCCGACTTGGGGCTACTCACTATCCCGTGGTCTAGGCTTAAGCTCAGGGGTGACCGCGCTTTTGCGGTTGCAGCTCCTAGACTGTGGAACAGCATCCCTCTCCCCATCAGAACTGCCCCCTCCATTGTCTCCTTTAAGTCCAGGCTCAAAACCTATTTCTACTCCCTAGTGTTTGACGCCCTCTGAGGGGGCGCTGTGAACTGTTTATGTATGTGCTGTTACGTTTGTGTGCCATTGTATGTTCGTTTCTTAGTACCTGAACTGATGTACAGCACTTTGGTCAACATGGGTTGTTTTTAAATGTGCTACACAAATAAAATTGACTTGACTTGACTACTGAAAACTACCTTGCATCTCTTGGATATAGGACATTTTGAAAATGATTAGGAAAATTAGTAGTTTGTAATATGTTTAATTCAAGTGCTTAAATACTGGGGAAGCATGATGGGGAAAATGGCCAAAATATAGGCTCAAAGGATGTTAGTGAGCCAATACGTTGATTTATCATGGTGTTTGGGTTCCACAGCGCAGCTAGTTTAGTTAAAATAAACATTGGGGGCTGTGAACTAAGCCGAGGGCAATAAAACTGATCAGGGAGTAGTGACTTTTATTACACCCATTTGTTACACAAATGGGAGATTTGTTTTCTAAATAGCAGGGAACTTAAGGTAACTCTGGGGAAAGACAAAGATTTCAGTTTAGTTTAGAGATACAGCGCAGAAACAGGCCCTTCGGCCCACCGAAGGTTTCCTCCCACATCCCAAAGATATTAAAAAAACTCCTGTGTAACGGAGAGAATTCATATGTGATCTGTAACTCGTGCTGGATTTAATCAGTGGGTGGCTTAGCTGGAGGAGCTGCTGCCTCACAGTGCCAGAGGACCGGCTTCAATCCTGACCTTGGGTGCTGTCTGTGTAGAGTTTACACGTTCTCCCTGTGACCGCGTGGGTTTTCTCCAATTATTCTAGTTTCCTCCCACATCCCAAAGACTTGCGAGGTTGGCAAGTTAATTGGCCACTGTTACGTTCCCCTGGTGTGCAGGGAGTGGATGCAGAAGTGTGATAACATAGTGCGATTGATAGTGTGAACGGGCGATCGATGGTCGGCGTGGACCCAGTGGGACAAAGGACCTCTTTCCCCGCTGTATCTCTAAACCCAGGAGTGGGTTTCACTGCTCCGACCGGGAGAACGTTTTGAGATTTAGACCAAGTGGACCCATTGTGCCCAAACCTCTCCTGCATTGGTGCAGCACCCTCTCCTCCCCCACTCCCCCCTCCCCTCTCCCCGCCCCCTCCCTCCCTCCCCCCAACTCCCTCCACTACCCCCCCTCCCTCCACTCCCCCCTCCCTCCACCCACCCTCCCACCTTCCCCTCCCCCTCCCTTCCCCCTTCCCCATCCCACACTGCATCCCCCTCAACCCCCCTCCTCCCCCTCCCTCCCCCTCCCTCCCCTTCCCTCCTTCCCCCCTCCCTCCACCCCCCTCTACCCCCTCCCTCCCCTTCCCCTCCCCTCCCTCCCCCTCCACCCTCCCCCTCCCTCCCTAGGAGATAGATTTAAACTTTAAAATATGAATAACTTTAAAAATATCACACCGATTTCAATGAAACTTCTTCCATTAGCACCAAAGCGACAACAGTGAGTAAGGTGGGCCTAAAATTGTTGTGCCATCATGTACAGTTTTGGCTGTAGTTCAGGAACAAACAAACAAACAAACAAACAAACGAGAGTTTGAGTATATAGATGTAACTGCAGAAGCACAACAATGTGACACAATGTTTTGTCCCGCTGATGATAACATTTATATTTCAGTGACCTTCCCCTTACTAAACAGGCGTGCAGCGTAGGTTTACTAGGTTCATTCCCGGAATGGCGGGACTGTCGTATGTTGAAAGGCTGGAGCGACTAGGCTTGTCTACACTGGAATTTAGAAGGATGAGAGGAGATCTTATCGAAACGTATTAAGAAACGTATTATTAAGGGGTTGGACACGTTAGAGGCAGGAAACATGTTCCCAATGTTGGGGGAATCCAGAACAAGGGGCCACAGTTTAAGAATAAGGGGCACGCCATTTAGAACTGAGATGAGGAAAACCTTTTTCAGTCAGAGAGTTGTGAATCTGTGGATTTCTCTGCCTCAGGAGGCAGTGGAAGCCAATTCTCTGAATGCATTCAAGAGAGAGCTAGATAGAGCTCTTAAGGATAGCGGAGTCAGGGGGTATGGGGAGAAGGCAGGAACGGGGTACTGATTGAGAATGATCAGCATGATCACATTGAATGGCGGTGCTGGCTCGAAGGGCCGAATGGCCTCCTCCTGCACCTATTGTCTATTGTCTATAAATCATTTATTCCGCCCACTATAACATCGTGAGAGCAGAGTCTGGAGATATCTCACGTTAAGATGGCTTTGCAGACACTTAACAACCACTGAAAGAAATGGTATAAAATATCACTCTTAACATAGAGCTTTTTTTGTCAGTCGATTCGTCCTGAATGGTGCGTTTAAGCGTGCGCCACTGGAGCCGGCATTTGGGCAAAGCTGCCGTTGAAATGTCGACAGAATGGCCGGTTTTCTGCAATTTGTCCGGGCGCTTCTGTCAACGGCTGCAGCGAGCCAGGCCTCATTCATTACAGGATAACACCGCGGCGCGACCTCTGACACCCATCCCTGGGACAACCTCGGAGGGTCCTGAACGAGCAACAGTCGCTGTCTTTCAGACAGGGAGACTCTGGGCCCGCACCCCCTGGGTTAGACGGTGCTGAAGGCAGGCTTTGTTCCCACATGATTAAGAAGCTCTTGTGTAAGGACTCGAAACGTACTTAATAGCTCAGGAGCAGCCTAATCGTCAGCTGTCATTACCTGTCCAATATGAGAAGGGTTGACAGACTTATCAATAACTCTGCCACAGGTGAGGCTCTCAAACCAACAGTGCTTGTTTGATTTTGATCTCTGCATCACTGAGCATGGGATTCATTTAAAATAAGCGGCCGCGCTGGGTTTTATTTAATCTCTTTGATTCGCTTCAGCTGGTCGGAAAATGTCCAACCCTGCACTTTTATTTTTTAATCGCAGCATCTTCAGTCACCAAACAGGTGCGGGTTCCAACAATTCTAACCTGGCGTTGTCTACACCTGCTGATCAAGGAGGTTAAAGCAGGGCTCTTGGATTCAGGAGCAAAACAATACTTCTTTACATTGAACACGCCTCGGGAATATGTCTTTCGTTCCCCCCACCCCATCCCCACCACCACCCCCTATTCCCCCACCAACCCCCCTCATCCCCACCACCCCCCCTCATCCCCACCCTCCCCGTTCCCATCCGAGCTCCATCGCATTCATAAGTTCAGACTTTATAGTAACCAAAGCCAGTAAAATACCTTTCCTAAAATTACATGGCAGTGATTATCATACTCGGGGGTTTTTGAGAAGGCAATGAGTCTGGTTTCAGGAGGCACATTACTGCATTCCAGACAGCCACTCTGCTCAGGAAAAAGAGACTTAAATGTGATAAAGCAGCAATGAATGACGGCCTCAAACATCCCATGGGCAATTTTAAAGAGTTAAACGCTGTTCGGCTCTGTGCAATTTGTGCGTGATTCGTTAATTGTCCACTAATGGCTTAAGAGACTTAATAGCATAGACGTACAAAAGGATCTCGGGGGTCCAAGTCCATAGCTCCCTGAAAGTGGCAACACTGGCAGATAGAGTGGTAAAGAAGGCAAATGGGGATGATCACCTTATTATTAGGAGAAAAACTGCAGATGCTGGTTTAAATCGGAGGTAGACACAAAATGCTGGAGTAACTCAGCGGGTCAGGCAGCATCAATTTCTGTCCCTTCTGCCCGACAGAAGCGGGGAGCAGAAGGAACGACCGGGGTGGGACAAGTCTTGGATTATATTGGCTCCTTTTCCAAGGTAGTGTAAAATGTAGATGGAGTTGATGGTGGTAAATTAATCCGTATGAAGGCTTGGGCTACATCTCCAACTCTCTGCGATTTCTTGTGGTCTTGGGCAGAGCTGTTCACAAACCAAGTTGTGATGCAACCTGACAGTGTGCATTCCATGTGTAACTACAGATGCCGGTTTGTTCATAACAAGAGGAGTTGAGTATAGGAGCAAAGAGGTCCTACAGTTGTACCGGGCACTGGTGAGACCGCACCTGGAGTACTGTGTGCAGTTTTGGTCTCCAAATTTGAGGAAGGATATTCTTGCTATGGAGGGCGTGCAGCGTAGGTTCACTAGGTTAATTCCCGGAATGGCGGGACTGTCGTATGTTGAAAGGCTGGAGCGATTGGGCTTGTATACACTGGAATTTTGAAGGATGAGGGGGGAATCTTATTGAAACATATAAGATAATTAGGGGATTGGACACATTAGAGGCAGGAAACATGTTCCCAATGTTGGGGGAGTCCAGAACAAGGGGCCACAGTTTAAGAATAAGGGGTAGGCCATTTAGAACGGAGATGAGGAAGAACTTTTTCAGTCAGAGAGTGGTGAAGGTGTGGAATTCTCTGCCTCAGAAGGCAGTGGAGGCCAGTTCGTTGGATGCTTTCAAGAGAGAGCTGGATAGAGCTCTTAAGGATAGCGGAGTGAGGGGGTATGGGGAGAAGGCAGGAACGGGGTACTGATTGAGAGTGATCAGCCATGATCGCATTGAATGGCGGTGCTGGCTCGAAGGGCTGAATGGCCTACTCCTCTATTGTCTATTGTCTATTGTACTGAAGATAGACACAAAGCGCTGGATATCTCAGTGGGTCAGGCAGCATTTCTGGAGATAAGGAATAGGTAATGTTTCGGGTTGGAACCCTTCTTCAGACAGAAAGTAGGGGGTGGGGTGGGGGGCGAATCTGGAGGTTAGAGAAATCAACGTTCATATTCCCTGGGGTCTAAGCTGCCCAAGCGAAATATGAGGTGCTGTTCCTCCAATTTGTGCTTGGCCTCACTCTGACAGTGGAGGAGGCCCAGGACAGAACGGGTCAGTATGGAAATGGGAAGGGGAGTTAAAATGTTTAGCAACCGGGAGATCGGGTAGGCTCAAGGTGGACTGAGTGTAAGTGTTCAGCGAAACGATCGCCAGCCTGCACATGGTCTCGCCAATATGATTCTACGGCATTTAAGGGCTGGCCCTTTATTTTGTATCTATGTCCCCTTGTTCAGGACTGTCCCACCAGTGGAAACATTCCCTGTCAAGGCCTCGTTGGATGTTATATGTTTGAATAAGGTCACTTCTAACTTCCAAGCCCAAAATGTCTACCCTCTCATCCCAAGGATTAGCCAGGTGAACCTCCTTTGAGATTCGGTGCAAACAACATGAGTTTTGAACAAATAGTCTGTTGTTCAATTTGAACAACAAGTCCAGGCTTGTTTACAGTCCATGGTACCGACGGAGTATAATTACGCCAAATGTTCAAAGGAAATGATTTCACGATTTTTTTTGAGATCATCTTGTAAAATTGCAACAGCCCATGGTCCATGATCACTCAACGTGGAAAGGAAGCATTCAAGGTGGCATTAATAGCCTCAGGTACCTCAGCACCACCTGGAAGCATAACATAAATGGTAGAAGATGCACACCATTCTTTGCCACAGAAAGCTGTGGAGGCTGTCAATGGATATTTGTAAGGCAGTGATAGATAGGTTCTTGTGCGGGTATCAGGGGTTCTGGTGAGAAGGCAGGAGAATGGGATTAGGAGGGAGAGATAGATCAGCCACGATTAAATGCCAGAGTAGACTTGATGGGCTGAATGGCCTAATTCTGCTCCTATCTCTTATGACCTGATGACTATCACGCCAGCCACCTTAGGACCCACAGAACTGGCGAGGATGCAAGACATCCTCAATCCCAAGGAAACGAAGAAAGAGGATGAACAAAGAAGGAGGAGAATCATAATCATAATCATACTTTATTAGCCAAGTATGTTTTTGCAAAAAAGAGGACAGAGGGATGAGGAATAGGAAGAGGAGAAGGTTAGTATCTACTATATACACATCTACTATAAACCCACTGACTCGCACAGCTATCTGCACTACATTTCTTCCCACGCTGTCTCCTGCAAAAAGTCTATCTACTACTCCCAATTCGGGATGAGGTGTTTCACACTAGTGCATCAGAGATGTCCTCATTCTTCAGGAAACGGGGCTTCCCCTCTTCCATTATAGATGAGGCTCTCACTGGGGCCTCTTCTACATCCCGCAGCTCCACTCTTGCTCCCACCCCCCCCCCCCCCCCCCCGCATCCGTAACAAGGACAGAATCCCCCTAGTTCTCACCTTCGACCCCACCAGCCACGTATCCAACAAATCATCCTCCAACATTTCCGTCACCTACAACGGGACCCCACCACTGGCCATATCTTCCCATCCACTCCCCTCTCTGCGTTCCGCAGAGACCGTTCCCTCCGTAACTCCCTGGTCCACTCGTCCCTTCCTACCCAAACCACCCCATCCCCAGGCACTGTCCCCTGCAACCGCAGGAGATGCAACACCTGTCCCTTTACCTCCCCCCTCACTCCATCCAAGACCCAAACAGTCTTTCCAGGTGAGACAGAGGTTCACCTGCACCTCCTCCAACCTCATCTATTGTATCCACTACTCTAGATGTCAACTTCTTTACATCGGCGAAACCAAATGCAGGCTCGGCGATTGTTTCGCTCTACACCTAAGCTCAGTCCGCCTTAACCAACCTAATCTACCTGTGGCTGAGCACTTGAACTCCCCCTCCCACTCCCAGTCTGACCATTCTGTCGTGGGCCTCCTCCAGTGCCATAGTGAGGCCCACTGGAAATTGGAGGAACAGCACCTCATATTTCGCTTGGGCAGCTTGCAGCCGCCCAGCGGTATGAACATTGACTTCTCCAACTTTAGATAGTTCCTCTGTCCCTCTCTTCCCCTTCCCAGATCTCCCTCTATCTTCCTGTCTCCACCTATATCCTTCCTTTGCCCCGCCCCCCTGACATCAGTCTGAAGAAGGGTCTCGACCCGAAACATCACCCATTCCTTCTCTCCTGAGATGCTGCCTGACTTGCTGAATTACTCCAGCATTTTGTGAAATAAATACCTTCAATTTGTACCAGCATCTGCAGTTATTTTCTTAGATTAGTATCATGATTATTTTTAAACATAGTCAATCTCACAATATTTTAGATTTAGAGATACAGCGCGGAAACAGGCCCTTCGGCCCACCGGGTCCGTGCCGCTCAGCGATCCCCGCACATTAACACTATCCTACACCCACTAGGGACAATTTTTACATTTGCCCAGCCAATTAACCTACATACCTGTACGTCTTTGGAGTGTGGGAGGAAACCGAAGATCTCGGAGAAAACCCACGCAGGTCACGGGGAGAACGTACAAACTCCGTACAGACAGAACCCGTAGTCAGGATCGAACCTGAGTCTCCAGCACTGCATTCGCTGTAAGGCAGCAACTCTACCGCTGCGCCACCGTGCCACTTCTCCATGTGGTATTCTGTTAATAAAATTGCAGCAACATCTTGTGTTCTCTGGCAACAAAAGAATTGGCCACCGACCTCAAAAAATATGTTCAAAATGCAATATGCAGAAATTGGCTAAATATTCAGATTAACATTGCACCCCGAGTTTGCATGTTCTCCTGTGACTGCGTGAGTTTCCTCTAGGTGCTCTGGTTTCTTCCCGTTTTGGTGAGGCCCTGTGAACCACTGACTCATCCATGGATTCGACCACAGCATCCCTAGAAATGCATGATCTTTGAGATATGGTTCATCCACATAGTCCGCAAAGCTGACTGTCAAAACCTGTAAAGATGCGGAATGTTTCTGAAATTCAGATGAATTGAAACCCCGCTGAAAATTAACCATTATTAAGTACATATATTTTATATAAAGGACTTTAGGCATTAGACTTTAAAGATACAGTGCAGAAACAGGCCCTTCGGCCCACCGAGTCTAAGCCGACCAGTGATCCCCTAGCACTATCCTACACACTAGGGACAATTTACAATTTTTAACGAGGAAACTTAACCAATAAACCTGTATGTCTTTGGTGTGGGAGGAAAGCGGAGCTCCCGGAGAAAACCCATGCCAAACCAACCCACTTTTTTTGCATATCTTTCATTCAATGTTCTTTATCTCTCTACATCATCGTCTATATCTCTCGTTTCCCTTATCCCTAACCAGTCTGAAGAAGGGTCTCGACCCGAAACGTCACCCAGGGAGAAAATACAAACTCTGTACAGACAGCACCCGCAGTCAGGATCGAACCCGGGTCTCTGGCGCTGTGAGGCAGCAACTCTACCACAATGCCATTGTGCAGCCTCAAAATAAAATGTAAAACTTAAAACACTTAAAACAATTTAAAGCATTCAAATTAATTTAATTGAAACTGTTCTGGAGCTGCCATGAGCACAATGTGCAAGAATAGGTCAGGGAATTCTAAGGCAAATAACCTATTTCCTAACTCCCCAAAGACTGTCCACCATGTCCCAAGCTGAAGCCAGGAGTGTGATGGGACACTAAAGTTACCTGGATGAATGCAGCTTCAAAGCACTCAGAAGGCTCAGCACTAGACAGATCATAGCAACTGCTAGCCAGGCACCCCATCCACAACCATTCACAGGTAAAGACCGGTTCTTTAACAAACAACTAACAAACCCAACAAACAGCTAACAATGGTAGGGAATTGAGGAATGCAGTGGAACAGAGGGATCTGGGAATAACTGTGCATTGTTCCCTGAAGGTGGAATCTCATGTGGATAGGGTGGTGAAGAAGGCGTTTGGTATGCTTGCCTTTATAAATCAGAGCATCGAGTATAGAAGTTGGGATGTAATGTTGAAATTGTACAGGGCATTGGTGAGGCCGAATCTGGAGTATGGTGTGCAGTTCTGGTCGCCAAATTATAGGAAGGATGTCGACAAAATGGAGAGGGTACAGAGGAGATTTACTAGAATGTTGCCTGGGTTTCAGCACTTAGGCTACAGAGAGAGGTTGAACAGGTTGGGTCTTTATTCTTTGGAGCGTAGAAGGTTGAGGGGGGACTTGATAGAGGTTTTTAAAATTTTGAGAGGGACGGACAGAGTTGACGTGGGTAGGCTTTTCCCTTTGAGAGTGGGGAAGATTCCAACAAGGGGACATAGCTTCAGAATTGAGGGACAAAGGTTTAGGGGTAACATGAGGGGGAATTTCTTTACTCAGAGGGTTGTGGCTGTATGGAATGGACTTCCGGTGGAAGTGGTGGAGGCTGGCTCGATTTTATTATTTAAGAGTAAATTGGATAGGTATATGGATAGGAGGGGATTGGAGGGTTATGGTCTGAGTGCAGGTAGATGAGACTAGGTCAGGGAGAATGGTCGGCGTGGACTGGTAGGGCCGGACAGGCCTGTTTCCATGCTGTAGTTGTTATATGTTATATGTTATATGTTAATGGGCTGTTTCCTTTATCATTGTTACTTTTTTTGCATATCTTTCATTCAATGTTCTTTATCTCTCTACATCATCGTCTCTATCTCTCGTTTCCCTTATCCCTAACCAGTCTGAAGGAGGGTCTCGACCCGGAACGTCACCCTTTCCTTCTCTCCAGAGATGCTGCCTGACCCATTGAGTTACTCCAGCATTTTGTGTCTATCTTCTATTCACAGGTAAAGATGGTTCCCAAGGTCTTGAGGTTCTCAATTCCCTACCCTGGGTAAAGCACTCTGTGCATTCACCCTGTCGATTCCACTCATGATTTTATACCCCTCTATAAGATCACCCCTCAGCCTCCTGCACTCCAAGGAATAAAGTAGAGAGAGGTCGGGCAGGCTAGGGGTTTATTCCTGATCTTATAGAGGGGTACAAAATCATGAGAGGAACTAACCGGATGAATGCACTGGGTCTTTTACAAGGGGTAGGAAATCAAGAACCAGAAGACATTGGTTTAAGGTGAGGGGGGAACGATTTAATAGGGATCCGAGGGACCACTTTTTCACGCAGATGGTGAGGTGGCGGGTATGTGGAACGAGCGGCCAGAGGGGGTAGTTTAGAGATACAGCATGGAAACAGGCCCTTTGGCCCACCGGGTCTGCGCCGACCAGCGATCCCCGCACATTAACACTATCCTACACACACTAGGGACATTCTTTTTACATTTACCAAGCCAATTAATCCACATCCTGTACGTCTTTGGAGTGTGGGAGGAAACCGAAGATCTCGGAGAAAACCCACGCAGGTCACGGGGAGAACGTACAAACTCCGTACAGACAGCGCCCGTAGTCGGGATCGAACCCGGGTCTCCGGCGTTGCTTTCGCTGTAAGGCAGCAACTCTACCGCTGAGCCACCGTGACCGGGTAGTTGAGGCAAGTACTATAACACGATCTCAAAGACATTTAGACAGATAGATGGAGAGGAAAGGTTTAGAGGGGTCTGTGCCAAACGCCAAATTGTGGAGGGCATGTTTCCGTGCTATACGGCTCTTTGAATCTATGACTCTATGGCACCTGGAGGAATCCCATGTGGTCACAGGGAGAGTGTGCAAACTCCACACGGACAGCACCTGAGGTCAGGATCAAACCCGGGTCTCTGGCGCTGTGAGGCAGCAGCTTTACCAGCTACGCTACTGTGCTGCCCTGTGAATCAGGTGAGATGGTAAACAATAACCAAGTGGCTTCATGGTTTTCAAGACCAATGCCAGCTTTTAGACAATAGATTTGGCCAATTATTTGAATTTAGAATAGAATAGAATAGTTCCTTTATTGTCATTGTAACATGAGCCATGTACAACGAAATTGTAAAATGTCAGCCAGTCAGTGCACCATTCAAACATTTCTAAAAGCTAACGATACATACAAGGTAAAATATTTTAAAAAAGATAAACAACTAAAATAAATATCATGAAAATAGCACGCATAAACACCCAACCCTACATCCTTCTGTCGATTTCACAGTCTCTTATTATGTATCGCCCCTGCGTTCCTTGGCGGCTACATTTAGTGCCTTTATAGCAGTGGGGTAAAAACTATTTTTAAGTCTGTTTGTCCTTGTCCTTGTAGATCTGTACCGTCTGCCTGACGGTAACAGTTCAAACAGGGAGTGTCCGGGGTGGGAAATGTCCTTTATAATACTCTGGGATTTTTTGATGCAGCGGGAACTGTGTAAGTCCTCCAAGGTAAGTAGAGGGCAGCCGACAATCCTCTGGGCGTTGTCAATGGCCCTCTGGAGCGCTTTCCTCTGAGCCGCTGTGCAGCTGGTGTACCATACGCATACACAGTATGTTAGGATGCTCTCAATGTAGCACCGATAAAAGGACAACAGCAGTCTCTGAGTGATGTTATTCTTCCTGAGCACCCTCAGGAAGTGCAGTCTCTGCTGGACCTTTTTCAGCAGCGCAGAGGTGTTCACGCTCCACGTCAGGTCCTCCTCAATATGGATTCCCAGGAAGCGGAAATCCGCCACCCTCTCCACACAGTCCCCTCTGATAGTTAATGGTACCATGTCCGTTTTATTCTTTCTGAAGTCTATTATTATTTCCTTTGTCTTTAAGGTGTTGAGGAGCAGGTTATTTTCTCCACACCACACTGTCAGCTGCTCCACCTCATCCCGGTAGGCGTACTCGTCCCCCCCGGTGATGAGTCCCACCACCGTAGTGTCATCCGCAAATTTGACAATGGTGTTGCTGTGGTGGGCGGGGGTGCAGTCATGTGTATAGATGGTGTAGAGCAGGGGGCTCAGCACGCAGCCCTGTGGAGAGCCGGTACTGAGGCTGAGGGCCGTGGATGTGTGATGGCCCACTCTGACTCTCTGGCTGCGAGCTGACAGGAAGCTATTTATCCACATGCAGGTGGAGTGTGGAAGTCCCAAGTCCCCCAGTTTGTCCACCAGTTTATGGGGAAGGATGGTATTAAAGGCAGAGCTGTAGTCCACAAAGAGCATCCGCACGTAGCTCCCCGGCTGCTCCAGGTGGAACAGTGCAGCATGGAGGGCTGTGGCTATAGCGTCCTCTGTGGATCTATTCGCTCTGTACGCAAACTGGTGGGTGTCAAAGCTTCGGGGCAGGAGTGATGTGATATGACCCCGGACCAGTTTTTCAAAACACTTCATCACCACTGGTGTGAGTGCGACTGGCCGGTAGTCGTTGAGGCTGGAAATGTGGGGTTTTTTGGGCAAGGGGACTATGATTGCGGACTTCAGACAGGATGGAACAGTGGACTGGGCCAGAGACTGGTTGAAAATCCTCGTACAGACTCCAGCCAGCTGGTCAGCGCAGTCCTTCAGCACGCGTCCAGAGACGCCGTCGGGTCCAGTAGCCTTCCTTGGATTGATGGCCCGCAGCGTGCGCCTCACCTCATGCTCCTCTATCTTGAGGGTTAGGCTGCTGTGGACCATGTGGTGTGATATGGCTGTCTCGGGTGGCTCCACTTCAAAGCGAGCAAAGAAGAGGTTCAGCTCCTCTGCCAACGAGGCGTCACCTTCAGCAGCTCCAAGGTTGGTCTTATAGTTGGTTAGATACTGGATCCCCTGCCACACCTGCCTGCTGTTGTTACTGTCCAGGTGGTCCTCTATCTTCCTCCTGTAGTCTAATTTGGCCTCTCTGATGCCTCTCTTCAGGTTAGCTCGGGCCATGCTGTATAAAGCCCTATCGCCAGACCTAAAAGCAGTGTTCCTCTCTTTTAACAGCCGCTGGACCTCCCGGGTCATCCAGGGCTTCTGGTTGGGGTAGACCCGGATGCGTTTGTCCACTGTGACAGTGTCCATGCAGTTTTTAATGTAACATAGTACACTGTCTGTGAACACCTCCAGGTCCCGGTGTTCAAACACATCCCAGTTGGTCCTGTCGAAGCAGTCCTGCAGCTGCTGAGATGCACCATCAGGCCAAGTTGTGATGGTCTTTGTGATGGTAGGAGCGGTTTTCCTGAGGGGGGCATATGCAGGAATTAAAAACAGGGACATATGGTCCGACTGACCCAGGTGTGGTAGTTGTCTAGCCCTGTAGCCCAGCTTGATGTTGGAGGGAATTTAAGCTCCCCAGTTAATTTCCTATGACGAGATTTGAACTCATGCCTCTGCATCATCAGTTCAGCCCTTGGTTACGGGTTCAATAAGATAATCTCTATATCCCAATAAACATCAACTTGCAGCTTTAGTATCCAGTGATTGATGAAGAAATACTAGTCAATTCTTGAACTTATCGACAAGTATATTTGCTGAACAATTTATAATTGGAGTCTTACAGCAGCACATAGCAGCAAAAGATTTTTCACCGTTCAATATATCCATCCTTGTTGAATTCCAGATATATCGGGAGGTTTATTGCTACTTCAGAGTCATACATCATTGAAACAGGCCCTTCGGCCAAAGCTCATCCATGCCAACCAAGATGCCCATCTAACTGCCTGCGTTTGGCCGATACCTCTCTAAACCTTTTCTATCCATGTACCTGTCCAAGTATTTTCTAAATGCTGTTATGGTACCTGCCTCTATTACCTCCTCTGACAGCTCAATTTCTTTTACCAACCAGCCTCTGAATGAAAAACACTTTTACCTATAAGGTTAATGAGGCTTTATTTCAGCAACATGTGTTTTAATTTTTCAGAAATCAATTTCACACATCAACTTTATCAATCAATTCATTTCTTATTGATCACATTCTGGGTTTTTTTTAATTGGGTCTAAGCATTTACTTAAATTAGCTTTCTCCTTGAAATCAATGGAGGTGTGGATACAACATCAAACTTCACAACGCAGATTTGGTTATCAAATCAGTATTGAAAAACATGAAATGAACGTTCTGTCACGAGAACGTAATGTCACGAAGAAATGGGATCCTGATCTTGTATTAAAGTCCATGAAGATCAAGTATTCCAGTTGTCATTCAATCAATTTTAATTGACCTGAATTTGCAACTTGCTCTATCACGAAACTCATGTCTGCATATTGTGCATTTCATTTTAATTGTATTTACGATCAATACATTCAGAATAAGATTGAATATGGTTCAACACTCTGTGCAACCTAAAATTCTAATCAGATTTCTAAGATATTTATAGATACCGAGATGGTTACAAAAGATTTTTTAGAGATTTTTTAGAGATTTAGAGATGCAGCGCGGAAACAGGCCCTTCGGCCCACCGGGTCCGCGCCGCCCAGCGATCCCCGCACATTAACACTATCCTACACACACTAGGGACAATTTTTACATTTACCCAGTCAATTAACCTACATACCTGTATGTCCTTGGAGTGTGGGAGGAAACCGAAGATCTCGGAGAAAACCCACGCGGGTCACGGGGAGAACGTACAAACTCCGTACAGACGGCGCCCGTAGTCAGGATCGAACCTGAGTCTCCGGCGCTGCATTCGCTGTAAGGCAGCAACTCTACCGCTGCACCACCGTGCAGCGGTAGCGGGGCAGATGGAACAGTACAACACAGGGACAGGCCCTTCAGCCCGCAATGCCTTTGCCGAACATGGTGCTTAGATAAACTAATCTCCTCCGCCTGCACGTGATCTATATCTCTCCACTCCCTGCATTTCCAGGTGCCCGTCCAAAAGCCTCTTAAACGCCACTATCGTATCTGCCTCCACCATCAACCCAAACAACGTGTTACAGGTACCCAGCACACTATGTAAAAAACTTGCTCTGCACATCTCCTTTGAACCTTGCCCCTTTCACCTTCTCTTGTTATGACACTAATATTGGGGTACAGCTGGTTAGGCTGGGAGGTTGTGGGTTCAAATCCTACTCCTGACCCTTAAGCACAAATATTCTGGTTGACATTCCAGCCGTGGGTGAGGGGGAAGCTATAAGGATTGAGGATGCCATGATTCAGATCAGGTGTTTAAGAATGATCCTGTCCAATGGATTAGGAGAATAGGGACGATTCCAAACGACTAGTTTCAGGTTTGGGTTTATTGTAGTAGAGTGAAAAGCTTTGTTTTGCATGCTATCCAAACAGATCAGTTAATACCACGCATACATACAAATCAAGTTCAACTTCAGTACAACAGGTAGAGGAAAGGGGAAGGTACAGAGTGCAGAATATAGTTCTCAGCATTGTAGCGCATTAGTTCCAGAGTCAAAGTCCAATGTCTACAATGGGGTTGAGGTGAATCGACAGAAACCCTAGCTCATGGAAGGACCGTTCAGAAGCCTGATAACAGAGGGGAAGAAGCTGTTCCTGGGTCTGCTGGTGCGCTCTTTCATGCTTCTGTAGCTTTTGCCGCAAGGGAGCAGACAAGACAAGGAGTTAGTGGGGTGGGGCAAGTCTTTGATCACGTGGCTGCTTACTGAGGCAGCAGGAAGAGTGGATGAAGCCAGTGGCAGAGAGCCTGGTCAGTGCGATGGACTGGGCTACATCTACAATTCTCAGCAGTTTCTTTGCGGTCTTGAGCAAAGCTGTTCCCAGACCAAGCTGGGATGCAACCCCTACAGTGCTCTCCACGAAGAGAGGGGAGAGAGTGAGAGGGGAGTCTGAAGAAGGGTCTCAACCCAAAACGTCACCCATTCCTTCTCTCCAGAGATGCTGCCTGTCCTGCTGAGTTACTCCAGCATTTTGGGCCTGCCTTCAGTACTTTCTACGATGCATCTGTTGATGTTAGTAGGAGTCTTTAGAGACGTGCCAAATTTCTTTAGTCTACAAAGGGAGTATAGGCATTGGTGTGCCTTCTCGGCTGCATCAATGGTGAAGGAAATAGGTGTATATAATATTTATTGCTCAGCTAAAGACAACTGAAATGACGTCAGCTCCGAATGTCATTGGCACGGACTGGCTGGACACTACCTCTGGATCTACTGGATCTGGATGGCCCATCTGGCTGGACCAAGGTGTCCCTGGACCTGCAACAAGGCTGGGAGCAGAAGGAGCATTATGAATGATGTGTTGGAGAAGCCCAGCCTGAAGCCCCGCTTTGTCAGCTGTCGCAGCTATGAATATCTCTGGCACATTAAAAGAATTACAATCGAAATGTTTTTTCTTTTCCCCGTGGATCCAAAAAATGATTAAAATGTACAGAAGCACTTTTACGTCATTTTAAAATGTTAAACGGACCAAAAAATAATTTGTAGTTCTCTTTAGCTTTCTTCCCCAGAGCGCCACAATCCCCACCAGAATCAGTGCGGTTTCTGATTAAAGCCTAAATCTGAGAGCCAAACTCCATCTATACGTACCAAGGGGATCTCAGTAAGATGGAGATTCTCTGCTGATCTTCATAAGGAGTCAGTCATAGGGTATCCATTGAGGATTCTCAGCTATTTTAGTCTCTCAGATGGCTGTAAACAATTTCCATTCCTCTACTTCCAATATTTATCCTTCAGTACCCAGCATCCAAACAAATGTCCAATAAAACAGGAGGGCAGCGGTAGAGTTGCTGCCTTACAGCGGCAGAGACCGGTCACTCCCTCTTCTCCCCTCTCCCATCGAGCATAAGGTACAGAAGTGTGCAAACGCACACCTCCAGATTCAGGGACAGTTTCTTCCCAGCTGTTATCAGGCAACTGAACCATCCTATCAACAACTAGTGAGCAGTCCTGAACTACTATCTCCCTCGGACTATCTTTGATTGTACTGTACTGGACTTTATCTTCCACTAAACGTTATTCACGTTATCTTTATCATTTAGATTTAGATTTAGAGATACAGCGCGGAAACAGGCCCTTCGGCCCACCGAGTCCATGCCGCCCAGTGATCCCCGCACATTAACACTATCCTACACACACTAGGGACAATTTTTACATTTTACCCAGTCAATTAACCTACAAACCCGTACATCTTTGGAGTGTGGGAGGAAACCGAAGATCTTGGAGAAAACCCACGCAGGTCACGGGGAGAACGTACAAACTCCGTACAGACGGCGCCCATAGTCAGGATCGAACCTGACTCTCAGGCGCTGCATTCGCTGTAAGGCAGCAACTCTACCGCTGCGCCACCGTGCCGCCGGTACTGTGCACTGTGAATGGCTCGATTGTAACCATGTATTGTCTTTCCGCTGACTGGTTAGCACGCAACAAAAGCTCGGTACACATGACAATAAACTAAACTCAACTCTGTGTTTTGATCAAGATTCCAACATCTGCAGTCCCTTGTGTCGCTCTATCTACAACATATCATCTGGCTATCAATATAGTATTATTTCAGGGAACTTGATGCTTATAAACATGTACAACACTAGGGCATTTGAATTGTCTCAGCTGGACGCTGATGGTCACTCATTAACCCTTTGGAAAAGACTTAGGTTTCATCCATTGTTAGTTTTATTTCAACAACTTGGGTCTTATTCATTTTCCCATCTTGCTTTGAACTTTGTTGTGTCATTAGAACAGGATCTGCCAGCTTTTTGGAAAGGACCAATACATTGAAGAAATTGTAGAAATACATTGAAGATGTATTGATACATTGAAGAAATACACCAGACGAAATTGGACATAGGCAGTAAATGCTGGAGTAATTCAGCAGGACAGGCAGCATCTCTGGATCAGAATGGGTGACGTTTCGGGTCAAGACCTTTCTTCAGACTGAGAGTCAGGGACGAAGGAAGCGGGAGATCGGGAAGGGCGAGGTGTGAAAATGAGAGATCAAAGGGGATGAGGGTCAAGGATCATTGTTTGCTGGGGAATGTGACAACGAGACGTACAATGTAAATTTAATCAGGAGGACAGTCAGACTGGTCGGAGAACTAGGATGGGGAGGGATGGAGAGAGAGGGAAACCAAGGGTTGCTTGAAGTTAGAGAAGTCTACCGTTATCTACAGGCCCCCAAACAGTTAGCAACAGGCACCCAAATAGTAGCCTGGATATAGCGTGCAAGTTAAATCAAGAGATAAAATTGGCATGTCGCAAAGGTAATGCTACGGTGGTTATGGGAGATTTCAACATGCAGGTAGACTGGGAAAATCAGGTTGGTAATGGACCCCAAGAAAGGGAGTTTGTGGAGTGCCTCCGAGATGGATTCTTAGAGCAGCTTGTACTGGAGCCTACCAGGAAGAAGGCAATTCTGGATTCAGTGTTGTGTAATGAACTGGATTTGATAAGTGAATTCAAGGTAAAAGAGCCATTAGGATGGAGGGAACTATGGAGGCATGAGGGAGGAGCTGGCCAGAGTTGACTGGAAGGAGACCCTAGCAGGGAAGATGGTGGAACAACAATGGCAGGCATTTCTGGGAATAATACAGAAGGTGCAGGATCAGTTCATTCCAAAGAGGAAGAAAGATTCTAAGGGGAGTAAGAGTCAACCATGGCTGGCAAGTCAGGGGGAATCAGTTCACCCTGTAACACTGCTCAGGTGAAAGCATGAACTGAGCTACCACTATTGTACAAGGCATATGGATTAGGGCGGCACAGTGGCCCAGCGGCAGAGATACTGCCTTACAGCACCAGAGACCCGGGTTCAATCCTGACTTCGGTTGTTGTCCGTATGGAGTTTGTACGTTCTCCCTGTGACCTGCGTGGGTTTTCTCCTGGTGCTCCCGATTCCTCCCACACTCCAAAGACGTGCAGGTTTGTCGGTTAATTGGCTTCGGTAAAATTGTAAGTTCTCCCTGGTTTGCGCGGTTGCTCGCCGGTCGGCGCGGACCCGGCGGGCTGAAGGGCCCATTCACGCGCTGTGGCTGGGAAGTCTCTAAAAGATGTCGTGGGTTTTTTTTCCCGAATGACTGCGCACTTGAACAACTTTGTCCAGGCAAGCTCGTCTCTCCAGCATTTTGTATCCCCTAGCAACCAGGGGATGAGTCCAAAAACGTCAGGGTAAAATCACTAATCCTCTGTTCCCAGTAGGCAGCGATGGTCACTGGGGGTGAATGTCAACACTGTGGTGTTTCAGCTGTGGATAATCAGCACTATCATTGCACTGAGCTTCCCAATGGAAGCAAGCAATAAATTCATTTCTTCTGGTGCCTCGATGACTCTTTGTGTCAGATGATTCTAAGCACTTGTCAATCTTTGTTCGATCTCCATTTACCCTTCACTAAGTTATCCATAAACATTTTTTTGCAAGATACTGCATCTTTTTAAATAAATATTCAGCAATACAAGAAATAAAGTACTGCAATAAATGGTATGTATGAAGTCAGAAGAACTAGGTATGTACACACTGCGGGAGAAAGCCTCGTGAAACAAGGACATGCTTTTCCACGAAAAACTGGCATGCTCGAGTTCAGAAGCTTTTCACTGTACATGTGGCTATAAACTAAACGGAACTAAGTTCATAAATCATAGGAGCAGAATTGGGCCATTCAGACCATGGAGGATGCTCCGCCAATTATTCATGGCTGGTCTATCTTTCCCTCTCAACCCCATTCACATGCTTTCTCCCCATAACTCCTGACAACCATACTAATCAAGAATCGGTCAATCTGCACTTTAAAAATACCCATCAACTTGACCTCCACAGCTGTCTGTGACAATGAATTCCACAGATTCACCACCCTCTGGCTAAAGAACCTCTTTCTAAAGGTACGTCTATTTATTCTGAGGCTGTGGCCTCTGCTCCTAGACTCTCCCACTAGTGGAAACATCCCCTCCACATCCACTCTATCCAGGCCTTTCACTATTCAGTAAGTATCAATAAGGTTCCCCCAATGAGGCTTTGTTAGTGTTGATGGCTGGTGTTCTGGACTGTTTCTTTATCAGGAAGTGAAGAGACCCGAAACGTCACCCTTTCTCTCCTGAGATGCTGCCTGACCTGCTGAGTTACTCCAGCATTTTGTGAATAAATACCTTCAATTTGTACCAGCATCTGCAGTTATTTTCTTAACATACTTTTAATAAACCTTTTTTTAAATGTTACATTTTCAGTGAAATTAATAAGTTTAAAGGGAGGAACAAGGAAGTGCATATAATGGTTTACGCAAAAGGACACAAAATGCTGGAGTAACTTGGCTGGTCAGGCAGCATCTCTGGAGAACATGGATAGTTACCTGTCCATGTCCTCCACAGATGCTGCCTGACCCACTGAGTTTCTCCAGCACTTTGTGTCTTTTCGTTTAAAGGGAGCATGGGAAGTGGAGCTCCAGTAACTTGAAGTCAGAAGCTTTATCCCAGGGTAGAAATGTCAAGGACTGGAGGGCATAGTTTTAAGTTGAGGGGGACAAAGTGTAAATGAGATGTGGGGGCCAAGATTTTTACAGAGAGAAAGGTGACCATGATGCCAGGGGTGGTGGTGGGGGCAGATACAATAGTGGCAATTAAGAGGATATTAAATAGACACGTGGATATGCAGGGAATGGAGGGAGCAATCACCCATGTGCTGGTTCTGCCCTCCACCCTAGGGACAATTTTCAGAGGCCAACTAACCTACAAACCTGCATGTCTTTGGAGTGTGGGAGGAGACCAGAGCACCTGGAGAAAACCCACGCGGCCACAGGACGGGTGTACAAGCTTCGTGCAGACGGCGCCCGTGGTTGGGATCGAACCTGGGTCTCTGGCGCTGCGGGGCAGCAACTCTGCCGCTGCGCCACCGTGCCTGCATGTGCGAGCTCTGCAATAAGAATTTCACACGTGGCAATAAAATACCATTGAACCATTGATATGGATCACGGGCAGGCAGATCAAGAGTTGAATTTAACTTTGTATCATGTTCAGCATGGACATTGTGGGCCGAAGGGCTGGTTCCTGCGCTGTACTGTTCTATGTTCTATGAGAGGAAGCACAGGAAGGGGGAGATGAAAGTGCGTGAGGGAACTGGGCAAGTGGGAACTGGGCAAGTGGGAACTGGGCAAGTCAGAACTGGGCAAGTGGGAACTGGGCAAGTGGGAACTGGGCCAGTGGGAACTGGGCAAGTCGGAACTGGGCAAGTGGGAACTGGGCAAGTGGGAATTGGGCACCAGGGAGTTGAAAGGACATGTGGGCACTGGGTTGAAAGGAATCAGAACAAACATAACTTGGTGAGGCAGACACCGAACCAGTGGGATTTCCAAATTGTCAGGAAGTGAATTATCAAAGTTTTACCCTGGCTAGACCCATTTGCTTCCCCTTCATGACATACCAAAGCACTTTGTACCAGTGAAGCACTTTTTAGCGTGCAATAACTGCTGCAAACTAGGAAACGTGGTGGCAGATTCATGCACAGAAAGATCCCATCAAAAAAAATAGCACCGTGAGCCCGCTTTGGAGATGTTGAGTGAGAGATAAATATTAGCCAGGGATAAATAAGGTTCCTCTTCCTCTTCATCAATACAACGTACTGAAAATCTCTTACATCCACTTGACAAGAGAATAATCTTGACATTCAATTACACGTTCTTAAAGATGCTGGAAAGTGTACAGAGATTTACGAGGATGATGCCAGGACTAGATGGTCTGAGCTAGAGGGAGAGGTTGAGCAGGCTGGGACTCTATTCTCCAGAGCGCAGGAGGATGAGGGGTGATTTTACAGAGGTGTGTAAAGTTATGAGAGGAATAGATCGGGTAAATGCACAGAGTCTCTTGCCCAGAGTAGGTGAATCGAGGACCAGGGGACATAGGTTTATGGTGAAGGGGAAAAGATTTCATAGGAATCTAAGGGGTAACTTTTTCACACAAAGGGTGGTGGGTGTATGGAACAAGCTGCCAGAGGAGATAGTTGAGGCAGGGAGTATCCCAATGTTTAAGAATCAGTTAGACAGGTACATGGACTGGACAGGTTTGGAGGGATATGGACCAAACGCAGGCAGGTGGGACTATTGTAGCTTTTCACTGTACCTCAGTACATGTCAGACTAAAATAAAATAAACTGAACATGTTGGCCGGTGTGGGCAAGTTGGGCCGTAGGGCCTGTTTCCACGCTGGATCACTATGGCTCTGTGCATGCACCCAAACTCTTGCTGTTGAGGTGCCACTCCATGGTCCGCCCTTAAACTAACAGGGGAAGATCCTTAAGTGAGATAAGTACCGTTTACAACCTTGCCTTTGTCTCAAGTAAAAATATGTATCGACTGTTTGCAAGCCCTGACCTGAACCGTACCTGTCTGCCTCGACCCATCAGCGCGTAACAGCGGACTTGTGTGTTGTCGACCGCCTTCTCAGAAGGTGAAACCCGATAACCTTAAGGCAGACGCACTGTGTGTGTACACCTGCAGAAGGGCAAGTGCTTGGTTCACTCCGGCGATGACGAGAACAGAGCACTGACAAGTAATGCTACACACCTGCGCTGGAAAGAACTTATGAAAAGGACGCATTGAGTGCAGCAAGCTTCAATGGTGCTGCATTATCTCCGTGGTCTTTAATAAAAGCCGTAACCAAGGGAAAAAATAGTGGTGGTGCATCTTGCAGTAAAATAGGACAGGCAGTGTGGGAATTTGAATGAGATATTCTACCCAGCGAGTACATTATTGTCAGCAGCAAATTACTTAGGAGCCGTAAAGTGATGCTTTCCCTGGCTTCTGCTATTGCTCTCCCCCTGTTATTTGTTTACCACAGATTTTCTCCAGGTCGACCCTAATCAAATTAAATTAAATTATCTTTACTGTGCTACCTTGCGCCTTATCAAATTCTACAAGTGCTGGCTCGGAATTCTTGATCAGAGTTGAGGCAATGAGATTTCAGCAGATTTCAACACAAGGCAATTCAATAAATTGCAATGTATATTTTATAAGGGCAATAAAGGCAGCTCTGTAGATGGACCATAAATGTTCCCCGTGCAGCACCTCGATTCTGCCTGCGTTTGGCGAACGACACATAAAGCACTCTGGATTTCTGGGCAACGGGATAGCACGCTCGAGGAATATTATTACAGTTCGGCTCAAGGGATTTGGCACAATATATTTTTTAATTAAAATTACACAAAAGATTCTTGTGTTGAGGACGCTTGGTGAAGTAAACTTGCAATGAAAATTCCTCATTTTGAAGTTTTATCTAAATCAAGTTTCAGGTTGATCAAGGTGTGTTGTAATATTTCCCTCTGTTGCTTTAATGTATGTATGCATCAAAATGAAAATCATTAGATTTTATCAAACATTAAAGATTTGTCATGCAAATGGCTTGACTTACATCAGAAGGATTCATGAAGCTTCAGAAGTAAGCTTCTTTTACTTACTGTTAACACCAAGTAGAGCACAATTCTTGCATTGGATAACAGATCATTGTTTTGGAGAAGAATTGGTGGCACGGTGGCGCTGTGGTAGAGTTGCTGCCTTACAGCACCACAGACCCAGGTTCGATCCTGACTACGGGCGCTTGGCTGTACGGAGTTTGTACGTTCTCCCCGTGACCCGCGTGGGTTTTCTCCGGGTGCTCCGGTTTCCTCCCACACTCCAGAGACATACATGTTTCTAGGTTAATTGGCTTGGTATGAATGTAAAAATTTCCCCTAGTGTGTGTAGGATAGTGTTACTGTGCGGGGATCGCTGGTCGGTAGGGACTCGGTGGGCCGAAGGACCTGTTTCTGCGCTGCATCTCTAAACTACACTAAACCAATTACTTGTACAAACGATTGAAATTTCCTTCGGAGACGGATTAAAATTGTTCTGTATTGCTACATTTGAGGTTAGATTGATTTGAAGCATTTTTTAGATTTAGAGATACAGCGCGGAAACAGGCCCTTCGGCCCACTGGGTCCGCGCCGCCCAGCGATCCCCGCACATTAACACTATCCTACACCCACTAGGGATAATCTTTACATTTGCCCAGCCAATTAACCTACAAACCTGTACGTCTTTGGAGTGTGGGAGGAAACCCACGCAGGTCATGGGAAGAACGTACAAACTCCGTACAGACAGCACCCATAGTCAGGATCGAACCTGAGTCTCCGGCGCTGCATTCGCTGTAAGGCAGCAACTCTACCGCTGCGCCACCATGCAATTCTCAAAGAGGTCTTATTTGCCTGTTATAACAGGGCTTGGTGCGTGTGTTGTTTTATTGCCTGAACTTACTGACACCTTCACTCCATGACTGCCCCCCCCCCCAGCTGCAACTCACACTTCATCCCTTCTGCTCCAGAGTCCATTCAACCATCCTTCTCCCAACCCCTAAACCCCGGGCATCTCCTACCTTGGACAAGAACACTCACTACTCTCCCCATCTGCTCCTACAACCTACGGGCCCAACCTCAGCCCCACGCCCAGGGGGCCTCACAAAGGGAAAGGCCTTGTGCCGAATGCTGTCCAACCTTCCCACCAGCAACCAGCATGTTGCATTTTTCGCCAACGAGACATCGGAAATGTTCTTGAAGCAATTTCACTGACTACCAAAAATATCACCGCCCATACAGACATGTTTTTACTGGTAATCAGGCATTCACAGGGCAAGCCAACTTTATATAACCCAATGACATAAATTTTAATCACTTCACAGTTGTTGGACATTCCTTTCAGCAGCCAAGGCCTTTCGATGTACAGTTCCGTGTGCCTCTAACTTGTCACCATCCTGAAGATGCTTTATTGAACCTTTCCCCTACGACCTACCTATACTACTACTTTCTTATATTTAGTTTAGTTTAGTTTAGAGATACAGCGCAGATACAGGCCCTTCGGCCCACCAGGCCCACACTGACCAACAATCGCTGCACACTAACACTAACCTACACACTAGCGACAATTTACATTTTTTTTAAAGTTTTTTTTTTAGAGATACAGCGTGGAAACAGGCCCTTCGGCCCACCTAGTCCGCGCCGACCAGTGATCCCCGCACACTAACGCTATCCTACACGCACTAGGTTCAATTTACACTTATACAAAGCCAATTAACCTACAAATCTGTCTTCGGCGTATGGGAGGAAACGGGAGATCTCGGATAAAACCCACAAAGTCACGGGGAGAACGTACAAGCTCCGTACAGACAGGATCGAACCCGAGTCTCTGGGGATGTAAGCGTTGTAAGGCAGCAACTCTACCACTGCGCCACCGTGCCACCCTGGGTCACTGTTGGACTTTGTTTGACCATACCTTTTAAGGGTTTCACTATGTTAAAGCTTCTAGGTTGAAACGAGGCATTGCTGGGTGATCCTGGCTCATGGTGTTGAGTTCAAGAGAGTCATGGAGTTATAACTACATGGAAACAGGCCTTTCTGCACACCATGTCCATGCCGCCAATCAATCACCTGCCCATTGTCATTCCATTTACCTGAACATTGGACAGATATATAAATGCACATCTGGTGCGGAGGAGGTTTACGAGAATGATGCCTGGATATGGGGTTATTAGCTCCAGGGAGAGGTTGGTCAGACTTAGATTGTTTTCTCTGGAACGTCAGAGGCCATGGGGAGACCTGATAAAAAATGTACAATGTTATGACAGGCATAGTTAGGATAATCAGTCAGAATCTATTTCCCAGAATGGAAATATCGAACTTAGCTTTAGATTTTTAGATTTTTTAGAGATACAGTGCAGAAACAGGCCCTTCGGCCCACCGGGTCCGCGCCGCCCAGCGATCCCCGCACACTAACGCTATCCTACACACACTAGGGACAATTTCTACATTTTACCCAGTC